>NW_010184058.1:11667-41389 GCF_000695765.1 Mesitornis unicolor
ACACTGCAAGAAACATTCCTACATTTTGCTTGCTTAGTATGGTGGGTAATTCCCAGGGAAAAAACCTTCAAAAAATAAAGTGATACTGATTTTACTTTTTGCCAGAAATTTATTTTTACCACTCAAGTTTCTTTTTTTAACATTTAAATTAAAACCAGCATTTTCTGCAGTCTGAGGGAGATTACTTTAGTAACAAAGTTCACAATCAAATTTGTCAAGTTGATTAATAAAGGATTTTTGTATCTATTCAGTCACATTTTATTTTTTGATAGTCATCTTCTCAGTCTACGGAAACTTAAAATACCTGCTGTAATGGAGGAGGTTGGTTTATAGAGGTTGGAAAAGACTAAAAAAAGAAAAGCACAGAAATTTCATTTGTTTCCTTCATTAAGTAGAATCTGTAAAGAGTCAAATTCTGTATTTCATTGTACATGCACAGCTTCTCTTTATACTTAGTGGAACTGAGGATCAAACCACACACCTATTTAATTATTCTATGAACTTATCCACACATAATTCAAAGCATGTTTTACCTCTACAACTCTATAAACCATGAAAAGAATTGTCAAATTTGCTTTTCAGGCTTTAATTGATACCATTGACTTGACAGCGCTCGCAAAGAGTACTCACAAGACAACTAATATTGTAACTCCAAAGAAAATGCTTTCAGACTCTCTCCTTGTTACCTTTCTTATGGTTCCACTGCAAAAAGGCTAAAACCAAATATGCCCACTCAGCAACAGCTATTACTCCTGAACCTGTTTATGTAGTTCTTATCCATAAAAACTGTTTCATTTAGCACTCTAATGCTGACTGATCTCACTTAAAGTATATAGATATAACCAAGATCTACCTACTTTTCAAAAATAATAGATAACAATTAGAAAAGGAGGAAGGGAAAACATGAAAATAAATATATTGAAAATGGCCCACTTGTAAGTCAGTAAGGTTTGAGATAGCTTTGGACTTTAAGGAGCCCAAAGTTAGTTCAATAAATAAAATAAGAGTCTCATTTTAACTTTAAAATAAGCCTTTACAGAGCTTTTGTTGGAGATAGTAATCAATATGCTTATGAATGAAAAAGAACTGCTAATACTAAAAGTCTGTTCAGTTGGGCTCTACTTCAGCAGCTGGTTTCCTTCTCTTTCGCTGATGCACACACAAACCTGCATATATTTTTTTTAAAGAATGTGAATCAGGGAAGATTTGGATGCGCCAAAACAATGATGCTGCCAGAACATTCTGAGGATATGTAGCACAATCCTGCAAAGTGTGGCTGTTGTGTGTTAACCCCAGAGGGCAGATAAGCACCACAGTCACTCATTCACTTCTCCCTCACCATTCTCAGTGGGACAGGGGAAAAAAACCAGAAAGAATAAAAACAAGAGAAGTTGAGGATCAAGATAAACCAAACAAAAACGAATAACTGTTTAATAAGTAAATGATAAGTGGAGAAAGAGAAAAAAGAACAGAAAACAAATCAAGTCATACAAAAGCAATTAGTTACTATCTTCTGTAGGTGAACTGATGCCCGGTCAGTTCCCAAGCAAAACTATTTTCCCTTTTATTGATGAGCAATGCCATTACATGGTATGAAGTATCTTTTTGGCTAGTTCAGATCATCTGAACCTCTGGTTGTGTACCTCCATGCCAAATCTATTCACTTAGGTAGCAGAGCAAAAAACAAGAAAGACCTTGACGCTGTACAAGCACTGTTCAGCAAAAGTTAGAATATTAGTTTGTTATCAGTTCTATTTCACTCAAAATTCAAAAACACAGCACCATATGAGCTGCTATGAAAAAAATTTACTGTATCCTAGCCAGGCCCAGTACAAAGGTATAATTACAGTGATCAAACTCAGGTTATATTCAGAAGGAAAGGAATAAAGAATGTCTTCTAAGGCATAACAAATACTGGCAGGTGACTGAGCTTGTTATATTTCTTAGGTTTTTTGAAAGTGGACTATAGCTTTCTCTATGAATTCAGAGGGACCAAAGCACCTAACTACCTCTGCAAAAGTTCAGCTTGGCTGCACCATTTCCCTCAAGGTCTGAAAGGCAACCTGAGCTCACATATGTTTCTAGAGCCACAGTCTACATCACAAAGAACTCAAAGAGGGCTTAGCCTGAGACAATTTTTCTTAGTTATGAGAAAATCTGTTAAAACATATGCCTGTGCATTTGGGATCTGATTTTGTGACTCTCTAACTTCCATAGCCCATTCATGGCACTAGTAGGCAGTGCACTTGTAGCACTAACAGTACCAAAGGCACCAATCTTTACCCTGCCAGCCTCAGGACAAAAATCAACACGTGTTCATGCAATTCACTTGAGGCAAGTTTGGAATTAAAGACTGACTGGAGTTTAAATGTGACAGGCTTTCTATCCATAACCTTACTCATCTTTGACATTGCTGACCCACAGAGGACATTCACTCAGTCTCTGCTGTCATCTCTAGGGTTGCTGTCTAGCAAGGAGGATTAAGGACACTAAGAAAAACCACTGCTTCACGGAGAAGCAGCTATATTTGTAGGACTCTGGCCAAATTTCTCATCTAGAGTCTAAAAAGAGATGTTGATAGGAGAATGAGCTGGAGCCACATTTCCTTGCTAACTGGTCAGGGGAAGAGTGGTCATCGCTCATCATTCTCTTCTCCTGTAGAAGATCCTTCCCTGTTACCCTCCCCTCCTCTCACCAACAGCTATGGCAGACATGCCCATTTACCTTGAAGAAGAGATTAATACATCCAGCCCTCTTTTGCTCATCCTACCACCAAGACTGATACTTTTCTCCTTTGATGAAGTATCTCCTAGCTGAATCCAACAGTCGAGATGATAGATAAAACAATTTATCTGCTACCACCACAGCCGTGATGATAAATATATACTTAATAGAAGGAGCTAGAAGTGATCCCATCAGTTAGAAGGCTCAAAGAATAATGAAGATCTACAAGTTCTGGGCCTAAAAATACAGGACAGAAATGTGAAGGAGCAGGGAAATAATGTAAATAATAAATCCTTGCAAGGAGATGGAGTAGAATTTTCCCCAGATGGGTTCACAGGAGTTGCTATCCACAGCATAACATTTCTGGGGGAGGCTTGAATTGAAGTGCTTTGCAGCATATCAAAGAACAAATTTCTGCTGGGAATGAATGTAGGAAGTTAGTCTATCATTTAAGAGGGGGAAAAAACCCCTCTTGTGACACATTTGCCTTTTATAAATCATAAGATATTTATTTCTTGAGATTACAAATATGTTGATTCATAAGTTTTAAGTGCCCTTACCCATCTTGCTTAGATGGGTAATAAATTATGAAGAAATTCTTAGAGTGCCAGAAGAAAGAAAGAATACCTTTAAAATTGTTACTTTGTTGGCACTCACAACTCCTGTCTCCACAAGTATGTTCCTAGGCAGCAGTGGGGGAGTCTTAACAGACTCCTATAAGAGGCAGCGAGCCAACTTGTAGTTATTTTAAAGAATGCATCAGTTGTCTAAAATTTTGCACCCTAGTACAGATCCTGTTTGTGTGAAAACGATCCAGGCCACGTAAAAATGGTCTGCTGGACAGAGTCCAGAGTTTTACAGACTAAAAGCATACAACTTTACAACATTCCACTTCAAATCTTGCATGAAAATGCTGGTTAGCAAACTGTGATAGGTAAAGGGAGGCAAATAACTTTTAACACTGTAAGTACGTTTCGGGGCCAATCTCAGAAGAACTATGGGAAGAGCAAAAGAAAAAGGTAGCATCTGTAAAATATTTCATACTCCAGTCATTTTTCATCCTTGCTGTGAGACTTCACTGACTGCTATACTTACAGGGAAGTATTACTGATATTTTAAGTTTACAAGGTATAGGCTCCTTGCCATCTGTTAAAAATTCAGATGCAAAAAAATCATCTAGCCACCGGTATGGTCTGTTAAGCCATTCTACAAAACCCTTCACTGGCTTTCTGATGTACTGAGAATCAAATAGGAGGCTTCTGTCCTAATAATATTTTCTTACACGCTTAGGTTTATTGCCATGAGTAGACCTACTAACTTAAATGGGTCTACACTATGTAAAGCTAAGCAACTCTGTAAGCGTTTGCAGGTTCAGGGCCCTAGATCCCTGTTCTGGTCTCTGTGACCTAACACAGCAAGTAACATCTGCAATAAATTTTATTCCTTCTACTTCTATTTCCTCCATTTTCCATGGGAATGATGCTTCAGTGCTTTTTCAAACTGTAGGCAAACTTTCATTAACATTTTTTAACTGTTTAAACATTAAAATTTTGTGTGCAAGATGTGTAGTTTCTTGGCACCACTTCCTTCTGAGATAAAGTAAGACCTTTAATGGTGTAGCTGATACAGGCATGCTTACTATAGGCTACAGCACTCCATTCCAGTGGGAGTGACATACTAGTTTTCAGTGTGGCCATACATGCACACAGTTGAAAAATAACAGATAAAGCTGTTAGATTCAAAGATCCTTCTTTCTAACAGCCTGCAAGCCTTGCTTAGCAAGAGCTCAAGTTTACCCCTGTAATCAAGCAGGCTTTCAGCAAAGAGCAATCGTGTTTCTGAGAAAGCAGTATCAAAGCCTGACAAGAAGCTCATCTGCAACAGTGGGGAAAAATGCTCAGGGCCCCAGACAAGGGCACAGGCTGATGAAGCTGTGGATGAATCAGAATAGCCATCTTCTTCAAAAGACAGGAGTCAGGGGAAGTGCTGGTGCCCTGTTATTAACCCAGTCAGGTTTGAATGGTGCAAAAAAGCTGGTAGCTTACATGGTTAAGTGCCCCCACAGCATAAGCCATTTGAACTTGTTCCAAGAACAGACAGCATTGTATAAGAAGCTGCCAGCATCATTGGTCTGACATAAAACAAGGTCTCTTTAACTTCCCTTATAGAGTAGTTGTTGCAGAAGCAGAACCATTTTCCTTACAGGACCATACTTGCCTGCTTTATCATGTGGTTATTCCAACAGACAGAGTTTTTTTAAAAGTTACTGCAAAGAAACGAGACACACAAAGAAATACTATGGGACAAACTAATTTAGTGAGAACTAGGCAAAAAACAGTTTTACTTTCAGACGTGCCTCAATTCTATATCTAATTAAATTTACAGCAGTCTGAATCAGAAAAGATGACAGAAAGGAAGACTCACTTATTTCAGACTCCTATAAAATAGCTAAGACACTCACCTGAGGTGTCTGCTCTGAGCTTTTCTGAAAGAAGAAAGAAAATGGTTGTTATTCTAAATGGAACATTAGGAGCTATTGGGAGTAACTCAAAGCAGCCAGGATCTGGGTCACCCATCTAAGATATGACAGATTCAAGGTTAATATCCCATTCTCTCAACAATTTGGCATTATTTTGCGTAAGTCTGTATCAGAGAACTGAACACAAACCCACCTGCACTTATTAGGCTATGCATCTCCTCCACATCTCCCATTTTACTAACCACTCTTAAGATTGAAGAGCTTTTCTGTAACAAAGTATAGTCAAAGTTAATCAGTCCTGCAAAAAGGTGTGTTTTGATCAATGGATATTTTCCATCAGAAACAATTGAAATGAAAACAGAACAAAATAAAACAAAACAAAATTAACCAGAAATATCTCATTTTCCTTTGATACTTCAGTAGAATCAAGTTATTCTGAGTAAAACATGAGTACCATGCTCACAGGTTTTAGCCAAGCTTTATCTGTACCACATGCACTGCTAGGCTGCAGATCTTCTTCAGCAAGTGTGAAATGTGGCTATTTGTATTTCTGGGTATGCTGCTGAAATGTTCTTCACGTGTGAGCTACAAAGCCTGTGGCGGCTTCTAATGTCACCCTGTGAAACTGAGAAAAAAAGCTGATAGACCTGGGTCTGTCTTTCTCATAACTCAAACTGGTGATCTAACTGGTGTGACATTTGCTATTTCACAGTTTGTTACTTGTACTTTGTGCAGAAGCTCAATCCTTTTTTAAACAGGCATTCACTTCTCTTGAATCTCCAGTGCATACATATTTTCAAATAAAGAACTGCTTAATCAGAAAATTCTCCAATAACAGGGATTGATAAAGAAGTTTTCACGCTCTGAAATTCACTGTAATGCTGACATAAATTTGACACATCCTGATGCTTCTGAGACAGCACTTTCTGGCTTGTACAGCTGTCAAAATGCAGGTCAGAAATGAGACATTGGAACTCCACAGTGTCATCATATCCACACTGCTGCTTTTCTCAGATCTGCTTTCTGAAGAGCCTTCAAGCAGTTCATTTGCCAGTGGCGTAGTATACAGTGCTTCACCACTTCCCTTGCAAGACTATTCCACATAAATGTTACTCATAAACCAGAAAGGATTTTATAATTGGATACAGATATCTTCCAGAAATTGTTACAAACCATGTATTAATTTTTGTATGTTGATCAGTATAGTCTGAGTGCTTCTGTGATACCTATTCAACATCCTTTGCTATACGTGCAGGAATGAAACACTGCAAACAGTTCCTCCTCTTCGTGCCTTTGAAAACCTTTTTGACAGTTGTATACTTTGTAGCCACCATATTGAAGGTCTAGCAAATAAACACTGCACTGGAAAAACTACACCATATTGAGAAAGGAAGTCTACAACATTCTTGGTCCTATTGTTCAAGTTTAATAGCTTGCAATTCAAGTTTAGAGCAACATATATGGTGAAGATCTTTCCCGAAGCAGAAAGAGATGCCTTGTCTTTCTGGAAAGGCAGAAGAATGAATGATCTTATATTCTGCAAGATGCATGAATAGCGGGGTTCACTGAGCACTATTTGTCACCCAAAAAGTCACAAGGGAAGTGCATTTATGACTGCAATTGTTTGTTAGATTGGAGTTATACCTGTCTTATGTTAGGGGAAAAAAGGGGAACATGATTTCTTCTAAAAAAAAAAAAAATAGTCTTAACATTAAATCCTGTTACTTAAGTCTCCTGCACCTGGGATCTCTCCCTTTAAGTGTAAAGCCGTAAGTAATTTTGGAGAGAGGCCAACTGTCTGAAATCCTTTGTCCAAAACCAACTGTGGGCTTCTAACAAGGCATGACATAAAAAGTCAAGACCCTTTCTCTTTTCACAGTATCTTAAAAGCCTCTTTCTCCCTAGATTTACACAGAAACATGGAAGACAAACTAAATCAGTGCAACTGAGAACAAAGAAGTTGTGCTTTGGACATAAATACTCAACACAGCCTACAGTGAAAACAGTACATGAGCAAGCAACTTCTGCCCATTTAAGAACATGAGAAAGCAGTGGTAGGTAATAAACAGTGAGCACAGGAAACAATAGAAAAACTGTCCTTATTTGTTACTGTTGATGAGTTTTGATAACACAGAAATTTAATTATGTACCTGTAGCTTTAAAAAATGAGGACAATTTCACTTTTCATGGACTAGCCTATTAATTCATGTGTTCAGAGCTTTGAAATCCTGTGGTCCCATGAACACAGTCTCTCTGCTCCCAGTAGTTCATAAGTTGTCCATTTCTTCCATAGGGACTGTGGGCAGACTAAAATTACTACTTTGCAAATGTTGATGATTCAGAGAAAGGAAGCCATAGCTGCGTCTGGTGTATCACCAGAAGGAATCCTCAAGTGAATTAGACCATATGCTTTTTGTGGGCATGGAAGAAAAAGCTTTGAGAACATTCTCCTAAGTGTGAAAGTGTAACATTTTCACCTTCCTGGCACTGTGTTCAACAAATATGACCCAGTTCACCCTATAATAAAACAGACAGTGGCTTGAACATAAGACCTAGGAATCAGCCATAAATGACAACACTGAGTTCTGCAGAGTCTGGCCATACCAAACAACTATGGTAAAAGATTGTGGTTAATTTGGACAAACTTTGCTTTTTAAAAATCCAAGGTAAACACAAATCTGATTCAGTGCTTGTACAAACATCTCAGGCCCAAATTAATGCAAGTGCCAGAAGCCTATGGAGGTGCCTAATTTCACATGGAGCTTTTAAGGGTACTGAAAGCCCATTTTAATTTAATCTTAGTTTTCCTTCAGTCTCATTTCCCAAGCATTTATGAACTCCATGTGAAAGGAAAAAGTACTTGAGCCAGTGCTTCAAGATTTTTTTTGTCAACATCTGCATCATGAAAAACATACGAAGAACAAAATTACTACGTCCCACAACCCAGGGTACCTCCTTCCTTTGGTGACAGCTCTCACTAGAAGACCACAAAGTCCAGATTCTTGCACCATCTGTCTCCCAGTTGTGCAGGTGCTAAAGGAGGGCAAGAAGTTTATATCCACACAGATTTGCCACCTTGTGGCCATAGCACTGTTTCTCTGGGAGATGTTGAACTGTTGAGACTGGCACCTCCTCAGGCAGGGAAAGGTCTCCAGCACACATCTTGCATTTCCTTGGCAATTTAGTGAAAGGTAGATCAAACCAAAAACAGCTCTAGCTGTGCTTAAAAAACAATGAACGCTGATCAACTCTTGGGAGAATAGTTATTAGCAACTACCCTTGGAATAAAGTTCCAAGCAGATGAAACTATCCACTGGCATTAAAGAAAGCATTTGCCAAACCAGCCCATCATGCCCTGCAGAGGCATATCATAGGTCTTGTTCCAAGGTACTGATTATGAAAGGCACAGCAGTAAAAGCTTAAGATCACATCTCACAGCTAGAAGTCAAGCAAAACCTAATTCATAACACACCTCTTCTCAATCTAATATTTAATGACTTCACTGAAAATACTGAGCCCCAGCTCTTTAGAAAGTACAGGTGGTTTTTTATTAAATATTGGTACCGTATTTGCACTGGTCAAGAGATTTTTGTCACATGTTTTGTTAAATTTTTACTTTGACATCTATCTTCACAATATAAAGCCGTGAAATACCACTGGCATGGTCCTGATCTAGGAGAATTATTGAATCCTGCTCAGAAGAATGTAGTCTTTCAAACAAGTTTTAGCTTTAGATTTAGTTGGTCTAAGCATTTTAAAGAGGATTTTCCTCTAGGCAAAATGTTAAAAGCTGGTTTGGAATAGACATACGGCTATACAGTTGCCTACAATTACTGAATATTTTAGTAGCCTGGTTCAATTTAATTTTTGCAAAATATTTTTAGATGCAAAACTTCTAAACCTCAGAAACATCAGGGCCAGATAGTGATTTTGCCTATGAATATAAAATGTAATACACTTCTGTCCCAAACGACAGTAATTGAAAGTCACAGTAATGATTGTAATCACAAAACAAGTATTTTCCAACAGCTACGCACTGATTGCCTGAGACAATGTTCCCTTCCTGTGTGCTCAGATTAAGGATTGGATTAAGTTGAGACCACTGTGGAAAACTAACTTTCCAACAGAAATGAGCAGAATGCGTTACGGGATACCTCTTGAAAGTTGAAGTCTCCAGGCGTCAACCGCATGGTCTTACCCAGAAAGCTGTGGAATTCACAGTGACTGTCTCACTACTTAGGCTAAATGTTTGGTCTGAAAAGCAGTTCTGAAGAGCAGGCCTCTGGCTGAAGTAAGGAGGAAAAGAACTTATTCAGCCTTTACCACTGAAAGATGACTTTGAACAGCGTGGCAGAAAGCGGTTTGTTCTGCAAACAAATATCCCTGCTGCAATTCCTTTGCATGCTCCCCATGACAGCAAAATAATCTATTCACAGACAAGTGAGTAGACGGACTGGTTCAAGTGGAAGCTTGTGATACAAAAAAAAAGGTTTTCTTCTAATAAAAATATCCACCCATCTTTTCAGTTGATGATATGAAGTAATTTTTTTATTTTAGGAAGGTCAGTAGTTCAGTGTTTGCCATTTTATGACCTAGACACTAACAATTAAGTCAACCATTATTTAGAAATTCAGTTTACCCAATCACATAAAATAAGTGACCTCAGAAATGCTGGCTCATGAGAATGAGGTTATAGGAAGTATCAAGCAGATTAAATTAATCTCACTTCCATTTCCCTGTTGTTCTTTTTCTATTTTTACATTCTCCTTCTCTTGGATCATTGGCTTTAATTTGGGACCTAACTGATCAAATGCTGTGCCTCATATTTTCATAGAGGGCTTAATGGATATAGCACCATGGTGTACAGCATTGATCGACAGTAATCAATGACTCAGCACTGCTGCATAACCCTGGGAGATGTACAAATTCATTGCCCACAGCACATCAATAACACATTTTATGCAACAAACCAAACACTACACTTTGCTCTCCAAGGAGAACCTTGTCATGTAACTCTCCAATCTACCTTCTACTTAAATACAGCGCTTGAAAGAACAGTCTCCTCTCCTGCCCTAACACAGGGGGGTTTTAACTCCCCCACATTTATTTGCAGTAGTTACATTCTTGCTCACTTTACATCTACAAAGATCATGCTGTTCTGGTTTTTGTGACTACCTCACATAAGCTATGCAGTAAGAGAAAAAGGTATGTATTCTGTAGACTAAATGTCAATGGTTTCACATGTGTTCCACTGTAGCTGTAGAGTTCTTCCTAAAATCTAATGAAAACCACCATTGCTGCTAATTGCCTTTTGTTCCATCCTCAGCAAATATGAAGAACAATTAATTGCTGTCATATTTTAAATCATGTCTGTGTATTAGAGCACAGTTTATTCTTTCTTCTAGACATTAATTCTCAAAGCTGAGTTTGTGTGAGTAGCACTTTGATCGTAAAAACCAATGAGTTGCCCAGTTGTAGCAGCCATCCCCAGGTTGCTGGTTCCCAGGCACGTGCTTCCAGTCTCATCTTTTCTTAGTGTGCAGCAAGTAGAGCTCAGTTCCTCCTTGGTCCTTTGTGTGAAGAAGGAAGCTGGACAGAATATTAGCTCGTAAGACTCCTCGTACAGAACACTCTGGGAATCCAGGTTTTCAATAAATCATACTCAAATCCTGCAACTTATTTCATGTTTTCTTCTTACAGTTTTTTGTTTGCTTTCCATTAGCCTTTGTCTAGTTTGTTTATCTATTTCTTCAAGTACTATGTAGAAAATTGGATGAAGAATTCAGGCTGGGGACTTATCACAGTGGAACAAGGCAAAACAATTACCTCTCATCCTCTTGTATACAATAGCTTCACTAATGACTTCCAGAATGACTTTCACATTTCTACATTTTGTCACATAGGTGATATGCGTTCATTTTCTAGTTTGTAGTAGTCCGCAGATACTCCTGCTGGCTGAATTATTCCCCATTTATGTATACACGTAAATTATATTTTCCTCTCTGACTGTAGCAACTCATGTTTCTTTTGGTTCATTTATATCTTCTTGATTTCAGATGAGCTTACCATCTAGTCAAACTACTTTCAAATTTAGTTTTAGCTCCCTCAGCCTGGGTGATGTACTGGAGACTTGGCAGATGATACTGGCTTCATTAATTAAACTTTTCAGTTTTGTAAGCCCTTTCTAGAGAGATTTTTTTTATTATTTTTTATTATATTACAGCAATTCTGCCTACTCCAAAATCTGAAAGTGTCTGTGGGTGAATAAAGGCCTGTTCATCTGATGGTTCTGCTCCACTGCAGTCTTCCCTTTTCTCCTCATGTTTTGTTTCTTCAGTTCTCATGTGACATTGACAAAATATTCAAATTGAACTCTTCATGGAACAGAAACATAAGAACTAAAACCTTCAAGGCACATTAGGTTAACCATCAAAATTAAGATGCAAGCTAACAACTGTAAGTCATTTCACTGAGTTCATTTTCATTAATTCAAACCAAAACAATCCTGTTGTGCATTCCAGCAATGTGAAATGGTAGCCATTAGAACCAAGATGTTAGGTCTCCAAACATCAATGTACCTACAGGGTACTGCAGAAAGTTGCTGAGATAACAGATAAACTTATTTCAAATCCAGGTAGACATTCCATTCAAGAGAGCACTGTAGACTATATACACCAATATCAAAATGTATCTGGTTTTTCTTCTAAGTCTTTGATCCATTTCATGCCATGAATATGGTGAGATTCTAGAATGAAGGATATAAAGATTACGTTTTGTTTTCTAACATCAAGTGTATTTCTCTATTTCCATCATCGCTGTCTGATGTATGGATGCATGCCAGTTTCACTGCAATCTTTACTTCCATACTGACATTTACATGACTCCTTTCATCTAAAATCCCCACTAAATATGAAATATTGGCTACTCCAGACATGAATTTGTCAGTTTTCTCTCCTGTATGTCATGCATGTCATTCCATGGGACATATATTTTACTGACACAATTTAAGGTTTATTTGGTAAACGAACCATACATGCCGGTTGAGTCCAGTGATTTACATCACGTAAAAGCAGAGCATCTTAAGCAACACATGTGCAATAAAAGCAAACAGATGTTTGCAGCCTAAGCATTGCACTAATGGTGGTGGTGGGGCAAAACACAACGTAGCCAGAATTGCCCACTGGAGTGTTAAGCACAGCTGTGTAACTTTGAACCCACCACCAATAGGATATTCCAAACCACCCTGGGGCACATTGCCATACTTAAGGTAAGAATTCATAATTAACTGCTAATGCCTAAACTCCTCAGCTAAAGTGGAGTGGAATTTCTTGTGAAGGAGACAACAAAGGTATGAAAAGTGTAGTAAAACAACCCCTCATTTTACGGAATTAACATAGCAGGAACACTACCGTTTTTTCATACAAAGTGAAATTAACTGTGCTCCAAAAAAATCCACCTCAGGAGGCCTGATCTGAAGTTTTATATGGTATTTTCCAGGCTGGGCAGCTACAAAACAGAAGTGTTAGAAACTCAGCAGCAGGAGCACAAGCATCACTGGAGGAGCACGGCAGACAAGTCATGACACTTCCAAGCGGAGACCCTGTGTGCTCTCTAATCCAGTGCATCACCAAAAAGAGTGCTGTCAGCCTGTTGGAATGACTGGAACTATACCCCAAATGTCAAAAATGTCATTTCATTCATACCACTTGAATGTGAACATCGCCAAATCCTAAATGAACCTGAATTTAGTATAATGAAATCTAACAGAACCACTTTTTAAATTATTATTTTTTATGCTGTCTCCCTAAATCTGACATCCAAAGGAGCAACATCAAAACTACCACTGAGTGAAACTAGTAAAGGACAAATAAAAAGTGCAACTTACCACCCACCCCTCAAAGGAGTTTTACAAAAACCTGTAAAAGGAAGATGTCAATTTGTTCAAGGAAAATCCTACGAGTGTTAACTGATTTACCTAAAAGAAAATCAGTTGTTCCAGCCTCTGTGCACTCAATCACATGAGAATAGTAACTTTTCACTAAAAATAATTCAGCAGAGAATTAAGGCATATATGAAATGAAACATGTGTAACAATTTTAGATATAGACATACTGGGAAGCATGAATCCGTTTATGCACAGACTTGTGGTCTCAAGTATGTTCTTAAATATCTTGCTGAAAATATAATACATTTAACATGAAAAAAATTATAACATGGAACCACACAAGATTTACCAAGAAGTGTTTATAACATTTCCTTAATTGCTTGCTACACCATCAGAAATTAGATTTTAAATTAATATTTTTAATGAAAGAAAAAACACACCAAAACAGCAGGGAAATATCTTCTAAACAGCTGGTAAACTCAGATCCTAACACATGTTGCTTATTTTCAGTACCTTACTGTATAAGTTTCATTGTAGCGTGTATTCCAAAACTCTCCGATTAATAGTTTTGAAATTTAACTTGGAATTAACACAGAAACAAATTCAAAGGATAAGCTTTCATAAATAAGACTACTTGTGAGATAAGAGAGGACTAGAGAATTTTGAAAGCTTAATTTTAAGCCCATTAGTTTTCTGAACTTTTCAGACTGAATAAACATACAAGAAGGCATGATAAATCTGCAGTTTCACATCTTCATCACAGACTTTTCACGCTTTACATTTCTCGATCCTTTTTAATTAAAATACCTGCATTTTTCCCATCCTAAACAATTATATTACACATTCATGAATTAACATACAGATGTTTTAGACTCTATTTTCCAATCCAGGACAGCATAACATCATCTGATCAAAGAAAGGTCCTTCCTAAGCCATTCCTCAGCTTCACATTGCCGAGCTTTTTGCCTCCTTCATTTGCACGACTCTTGAGCACATATGCTCACAGGAGCTGTAATGCAATGCTAGGCTGGAGGCTTCTTAGCAGGGAACACAATGTCTCATTTTTGGTTGTGGTTGCAGAGTGTGATCATCATAACTATATGCTCAAACCCAGTGGCACAGCAGAGCCAAGTAAGGCACTGTGGAATGAGAACAGCAGCTGGACTAGAAAGCACAGCTTGGATTTGGAATGGTATTTTTAACTTTAAATTCCAGATACACTTACTCAAGGGTGGAACAAGAGGGATGCACAAATTAAAAAGAATTAAATTGAAAAAAGTAAGCAATACAGAATATTTGGATCACACGATCTCTGGATAGCAGCGTTAGGCAGATAAACTGGGCAAAGAGATTAAGACGTGTTTCCTATAATTCCTTAGCATTCATCTTTAAAGCAAAGATTTAACCTCATGCAATACAGTGAATGCTGCAGAAGAAGTGCTCTCGCCCCACTCTCTGGACACCCATTTCCCTCTTGCGTTATACTTAGAGGTCTTGCTTAGAGTTCTGCAACTGCAGATGGCAATTTTCAATTAGGCATGTGCTTAGGGGAAATAAGGAATTTACCAAGGTCACTTAAGGGCAGTGAAATCACACATGCCATATAAAATGCTTACACTACAAAATGATAGCATAATGGAATGGTAAAGCCTTTAACACAACTGTAAAGGGAGCATGCAACTAGTACAGCATGTTATTTTATTATTTCAAGCTCTCCAGTTACACCTTTGAAAGCCTAGTCTTATTAGAAAAAGTGGTGTGATATTAGAAAAAAAACACAACCAAAACCAAAATGTGCCCAACTATGAGTAAGAGCACTCAGCTTCAAACTATATGCAAATCAGAAAATGAAGTAAGTATGAGGGGATGGTTGCAAGTCAAGCAAACATGCAAAAAAACCTTTGTTTGTAGGATGCGCAGGTTACTAAATGTGAAAAACATTGAAGACATTTAGCATGCTTTCTCATTTCTAAACAAAATTTTACAATACTATGTGTTAAATGCATCAAGCACTCTGTTTTAAAAGTGACAAATGAGCAACAGTTCTCGGGAATTTAACTCATCAGATATAAAACAGGGAGGGTGACTTGATTTCCCTGGGATAGATTCATAGAATCAGTTTCCTGTTCTGGAAAGCCACATTGCTGCAAGAACTACAGTACTTATTTTAGTGGAAAAAAGTGGATAGAACACTTTGTTTTAGCTTTTGAGCAGCTCTGGTATGTAGGTTGCTGCAGTGATGAAGGTCTTTAGCAGTTCTGAGATAACCAGATAGAGAAGCTGTGGGGAGCAAAAGCCAAGAGCTTTCAGAGCAGCTGACCATGCTGGCCAGCAGAAGTTCTGCCATACCATAAACATTACTCTCACTATAAATAACGTTACACTCACTATAAATTGGGGAGTTTACTGGAAGCACCCTGTCTTACTTTGACAGTCTCTATCTCCGGAGGGTTTTACCCATCATTCTGTTCCCGAGGCCTCCTATTCCCCAATTTTTGCAGGAGCTGTTGTGTTTGTAGTGTTTATTTTATCTAATCTAATATTCACTGCTGGGAGCTCACAGCCAGTGACTGCTGTATGAGCTGACTATAACTTTATGTGTTTTATTATTGTTGTTCCTATTATTGTTACAATTTATTATTAGTTTAGTTTATTTCAATCACTAAACTGTTTTTATCTCAACCCATGAGTTTTCTGACCTTTCTCCTCTGATTTTCTCTCTCACCCCAACAGTGGGGGGGAGCTGAACAAGCAGCTGCATGATATTTAACTGCCTGCTGGGTTAAACCACGACAGAGGCAAAAGAAAATTTTGATTCAAGTAATCTAAGTTTTTGTAATACCTATAAATAATTTGGTGCTTCTCATCTCTGGTGTACAATCAAAAATTCCAATTCAGTCAAGCATTAAGCTTCAGACTGTCAAATTCAGGTATTTCTGTTTCACTTCAGGCTTGCCTCAGTTACGCAACTAAAGACGGTGCCATAGATGTACGCACAGATTACTGCGCCCACTGCCTTTGCTTGGGTTCAGCACACTCATCTCCAAAATACACAATCCAACACAATACCATGACTGCACACAAGACACAGCTCTGTTATTAGAAGTGATATAAAAGAATCCTTGAATGAATGGAAAATTAATCTTTAAACAGAGTCACAATGAATGCTAGCTCCTTTTTAATCCATGAATGGAAAACATCACCTATTAACACAGACTGGAGACCTAGGGTGGGAGACTGGTTTGCAGGAGCTCAGACAGGAGAAGGGTTATTGTATAACCCAGACATAAGTACTGACATTTCTAGTGATTTGAGGTAACACACAAGGTCTACCCTGTACTTTAGATTGCTTTGTCTACATTGCAATTATTTTCTCACTTTAAATAAGTATAAAATTTCTCTGGGAAGTATCTTGCAGCCATATAACCTGGTCAGAAAAGAGTTTTGGTTTTGGGCATCCAGGTTGATAGGAACTCATGTAACACCACAGACACAGAACGAAGCAGAGATAAAAAAACCAAAACAAACAGGGCAGACACTGGCTTTAGGCAGGTCCCATTGTGATGCTGCAGGCTCTGCAGCCACACCATTACACATGCTGTGGGTGGCAGAGGAGGGCGCAAGGCACACACTGTGCCTGAAAGGGTTGAGACCCCACACCACCCCTTGTCTCCCTGGAAGAGTCACAGCCATGAAGCTCACCCAGGGGTAGGCTGCAGCCAGGACCAGCCCCGCAATAGCATGGCCACAGATGGCTGCTCAGATGCTGGGGCAGAGTAAGCTCATGTCAGCCCAGAATATACTCTGTAGGTTTCTACCTCACTTTGCACTGGCAACTCAAAAGACCATTAATGACTGCAGCATAGCTAGACACTAAACTGATGGGGGCAATTTAATTTACTGGAGAGACTTGAGAAAAGGTGTTTTAAAAGCATGTTTCCCTGGTGTGTTGTCCTGCCCTTTAAATCCACACTTTGTTTCTGAACACCCCTGCTAGAAGTCTTTCTCTGTGCTCCCACTCCTTTCACAATAGTAAAGGTTATCCACGAAACCACCAGGATGAGAAGAAAGATAAGTGAAATTTGCAGTTCTGGTCCACCAGCCCTATATCCTTTGCTGCGGTGACTTCCACCAAGACCAGAGATGCTTCATGACAATGAACTTTTAGCTTCAGCACTGAAGTGGGGCTTAGGAACTTGCTATTTACTTTCTTTGCACTGTAGGTGCCCCTATAAAATTCTCTATTGGAAACTACTATAGCTATTCCCTATCATTCCCATTAGTACATCACTAAACATTCAAAGTCAGGAGTTTAGAAGTGTCTTGCATATAAATTAATGAGAATCTGTATCAACACAGGGGAATTTTAATTCTGACAGTTTTTTGTTCTGAAGGAATTTTAACCAGGTAATATTATATTACCAATTTCCAGAGGACATTCATTCATAAAAATGAGAAATATTTAGAAGGAAGAGGGCTTTTAAGTAATAATCATCTTCATTGTAAGCTTCTAAACCTTTAGGCATAGGAATGTATTTTACTTTCCCATTTTGACCTCTGGGAAAGATATAGCTACAACTCCCATGACTAGAGCATTCACATGCATGTGCATACATATATATGATTAACAATGAAGATTAGTGAAAAGCAATTGTATGTCCATCAGTTGCTAAGATCAGAAAAGCAAGATCGCTCTGGAAAAGAACTCTGCCTGTTTCTGACTAGTTCTCTGCACTTTGTTTTTTTCCTAGAAGGTTCTGCTCAGAAAAATCAACTGCAAGTCTTTTTCCATTCCTATCTTTTATACCATAGCTGTTTCAAACTTGAATGAACTTCCACAATTAACATGCTGATGCTTAACAGTAACTGTCCTGAAGGACTGCACAGCAGTATTCTTCCAATAAGAAAGCTGTTTGAATTAAGTTTTCAACTTTATTTTTCGTTATGTCCTGACTGAAATCTTCAAAGAACAAACTCTCTCTCTCTGAGGATTTTCCCCGGAGCCTGTTATAAAGGTTATCAGAATATGCAAATACTTCCTAAGAAACACATATCCTTGTTTCGAATTGGGGTAATCCCTATTGTAGATGAACAAGTTTTGCTTACATTTCCTACAACAGTACTTGCAGATTTTTTTTTTTTTAACTCACTGAAAAGTCTTTATTACCTCAGGAACTCCTTGTATTCCAGCAAACACATCTCAACTAGGCTGTCTGAGTGGCATGCACACGCATCAAAATAAAGTATCGCCAAACCTTGGGAATACTAAAGGAGTGCAGCTTTTACAAAAGGTACATTTTAAGGTTAAAAAACCCAAACAAACAACAAAACAATCACCTAAAAATCAACAACAACAAACAAACAAGGACTTTTTTTTCCCTCCAGAGACGAGAGGATCACAATATTGTGCCTTTGCAGAGCTTCCGGCAGCTGCCCAAAACACCTCAGCCTTATTTCCAGTCTCGGCTCACATCTGTGTTCCATCAGAGATAAGAAAGTTTGGAAACCTCTCCAGAGAAAAGAAGGTGCACCCGAACACGGAGCACATGGAGTGTCAGATAAGTTAAAGCAATCACTGGCACAGATGCTGCTGTATACACGGAGCACGCTTTCGCTTTGCAGCCCGTATAAACTCGCAAGTCATTTTCGGAGGGAACAACATTTGGGAGGACAAGTCTTGGCGCTCCGAGCCTCTCCACTCTTCAACACCGCCACCCTCCAGCTGCCGGGAGACGCCTGACATACCTGCTTCTCCATTTTTGCCTCCTGTCTTTCTTTTCTCCCGAAGTCGAAGAAGAGAGAGACGGACGGGACTCGGTCCTCGCCGGGCGCTGCGCCGCGCTGCCGGAGCCGGAGGGCTGCGCTCTGTCCAGCCCCCGCCTGTGGATGTGGGTGGGTGGATATGGGAGGTGTGGGTATTTGGGCTCCCTCCTCGCCCCTCTCGCAGGCAGCCCACAGCCCTACCGAGTTCGTCAGAGTCTGACAGGTTTCCTTATATAGGTAAACACCAATTGCATTCCTGGTGAAGGAGGCTAACTGGCGGGGAGCTTAACTTGGTTAACTCCACAGGTACCAAATAGGTCTGAGTGCTTGAAGTTTGCCAGCACGACACTATGAAGCATCTTCAGAGGAATCAATGCTTTCCTTACAGCAGGTTAGCACCTATGAAACTATTCCATTTCTTAAAGCTGTAATTATACTGAGTATTGTGTTAGCATTACATTAAACACTTGACATTTCTAAAGAACACCCTCCTTATCCACATTTTACTCCAAGAAAAGTACACAAGATGACAAAGGCACATGCGTGACCATTTGACGGCATTAAAGTAATTCCAATCCTATCAGAGTTTTCATATGAAGACTACCGTATATCAAATGTTAGGTGAAAAGTTTAGGAAATGAGAATTGCAATACTGATATCAACGGAAAGAAGCAGTATAAGAATAGCTTGTTTTACACTTTTCCACTTCCTTTCCTATACAGTGTAATAGTTAAGCTTCTGGTGATAGATCTGCCTTTGTCAGAGAGGTGCGATTGCAATATATGAACAGACACACCCCTATCTAAACAGAGAAATACAAAGATAGAGGGAGTACCTAGAGCAAGCATATACTATACTCTGCAGAGCAGTGACACATGTATATCATATGTTTTAAAATGCTCCTGCCTGCTCACTGCTCACTAAACCCCTTCTGCAAACACAACTTGCATGTCTTGAAGAACTTCAGCAGGCAATTAATTAATTACAGGAAAAATGATGCAATATGTTTATTGCATTCAGACAAGATTCACCTCTTCATTATGGCCCTTATAACAAGCTAAAACACTGTCAATGTGCAAGGGGGGATAGACAGCAAAAAACATGAGGAAAGAGAGAAAAAAAAAAGAAGGAATAAAACAAATAATGGAGGAAACTGAAATAAAAAATTAGTGAAAATGAGAAAAGTTAAAAGATTGGATCAAATTAAGAGAGTCCAGTGTTTAAAAAAGGAAGTACACTGAACTTCAAAACGTAATTTTTTTTCATTCTTTTCCCCGGATGTATTGCTTGTAACTCAAAACAGACAAGAGACCCAAATATGGCTTCCTGGTGACCTATAGAGGGTTAGAAACAAGAGAGTACCACCCAAAAGCTGGGAATTATCATTATCGAGTGGACTAGAGCCTTTCTTATCCCTGTGTAATATATGACTTAAAGATCATCAAATAATATACTGTGCAGAAAAGCTATTCCTAATGACCATTCCTAATGGTTTCAATACTTCTTTAGTTATAATTTTCCTCTTCCCCTGAGGCATAAACATTCAACCTCATGATACTGCTGGAGCTTGGCTTAGTAGTTGAGAAAAATGAAAAACAATACCAATAAAAGTTGTAAGACTAAATAAATCTAAAATAGTCTCTCTGTACAATATATAGAGAATCAGGAATATGTGGCCAGGGGCTTGGTGTAATGGTCTTCATGGGACTCTTTCAGGACACATAACTCACTTGTGGCTCCACTGCCTGAGAGGTGTGTTGGCCTTGCCAAGTTCATACTCCTGTGACAAAGCATTTGCCCTGGACTACACAGCCATGTGTTCCCTTACCACCAGTGAGCCTGTGACCAGTTCCTGAACAAGTTTCATTTTTTTCACATGAAGCAAGACAATTAAAATCCATCAGATTCCAAAACTGTGACAACAAAGGGAGTTAAAAAGGGCTATTAGGTTAAAATAGATGTTACATCAAGTATGGCTGACTTTCTGTCCTAAGGCTAGCACTTTTTCTGTTAGCCCACAATAAACATCACATTCATTCACCCAAAACCATTGCCTCAATTAAGGATTTTCCTAACGCTTCTTCAATGCTTGAACATGTACTTTACTTTCCCTAGTTTCATACTGAAAACTCAACTAGCTGTCATATTCTGCAACTGACATAGTCCCTTTACCTCCATCCTTCAACGTAAAGATTATGCTGTGGCTCAGTCATGGGATTTAGGGTCATAGCCAGGCATGAAATCTCATGCTTTAGTTGCTGACCTCTAAACTGTGATTTCATTAAATTGTTGATACATGCATGAAAAGTTCCCTCAAGTTCTGCATATGCTACCTTTGTAAGAGAGAACCCCTTTACTTAAAAACAACTTGTGGTTAAATAATCATTTTTTCCTCAAACATAATCAGAAAGAAATTTACCTGTGCTGTCCCTGCATGCCTATGCTAAATTGTTAATGGTAGTTAAATATGGCAATAGATATCATAGTCAGATCTTTTTTATTTCTGTGAAGTTCTATTTTTTTTCAAGTATACAATCCTGAGCAATCAAGTTAATTCTTGAACCTGAGAGTAATCTGGACTTACTTTCACTTACTTTGCTGTCATACACACATTATCTGCAAGTAATGCCAAGACAACATTAATTACCCTATAACCATTCTCTCCTGTTTTCCAGGAAGAGGTCTAGTAGGACTGAGCCTGCATTCGGAGTTGGGGTATATAGGACAAGCTTTTAGCAGACCTCTAAAAGATGTTATTTTTAATGTTAGGAGTTAAAAGATTCATTGGAAGCAAAGGCAGGTCATGACAGTGTGTTATTTTCTTCGTTTCAGTGCTCCAAGTTGTTTCCAGCAGAAGCTCAGCATTAAGTAGACACTCTCATTCTATGTGTCATTAGCTTGTTTCCTATGCACAATTCATACAAATTGTTTATGGAGGTTAGCTTAGGTCCTGCCATTTATGTAGTAACTATTTGTAAGTCCAATGACCTTTGTCCAGCAGAGCCAAGAACCACACCCTCAGACAGAACCTCTGTGACTGATCAGTAGGGTGGTGTTTCTCTTTACTTCCAACTGCATGCCTCACTAGCCACATTTTCTTCATCTCAAAAGATGGCTTATAAGAAATATTTTCTCTTATTAAAAGACTGATGGATTTCCCTTCTCCCATTTCTGCCCATTTTTTAAATACACAGTCCTGTCACTGTTTATGTTGCTGTACCAGAAATGGAAACCTAGTGTAAATTTCCATGGTGCATTTTGATGGAATGGAATAGATAAGTGCAGTACACCAAGAAATGTATTTTCTATACATACATTTCCATAATATATATTGCCTATATATTAAACAAATAACACTAGTCCCTAATCCTGCCATGCAAGTCTAAATATCTGCATTGAATATTTTTTTTATTAAAAGCTCAGGGTGGAACACAGCAGACTCCATCTCCTTTTACTCCAATACTTACTCAATAACAAGATTTGCTTCTGAAGTTCTTTGTAGGCTGAAATTGTCCACACTTGAGCGACTCAATATACTGGCTAAATTTAGCCAGGTAGGTTTAAAGCAAAAGAGATCTCTCAAGTTTCATTGCACAGCAGTGTTGCCCCACAGTTTCCAGAATTAAACTGTTAATTCATTCTCCGAGTTCTAATTCCTTCCATGCAAAGGTAACACTTCCTTTCACTTTGAGTTGGACAAGATTTCATACCTCATTTTGGTATCTGCATCTTTACATCTTCAGTTTCCCTTAGAGATGTGCATCACCGAGCATCCCACAATGCATGCTCTGTTCTTGTGGTGTGCAACAAGATCATTCATTCAAAAGCTCATTGTTTGTTTTCAGCTACATTACCCAGTCCTCAAATCAAGTAGCGTGCTTGGCTAGAATGGCAGCAGTGAGTACCTAACAAATAAGGTAGGTTCAGTTCTAACAGCCTTTGTTCAACATACAAACCTCCTCAAAGATGTGCAATGGCATATTGCATCTCTTTTTCCATGTCAAAAGATCTGTTAGCTTTAAAACCTAAAACCCTGAATATATAACTATTTCCAAGTCGACGTTCCAAGAAATTTTGTTTCTGCACTGCCGTTAAAATAATTTATACACACAGAATGCTAACTTTGCATTGCGACATATTGTCACAGTCTGCACAGATAGGGATTAATGCTCAGACATTTGGTTTAACACCTGAAAAAGCTATGAACAAAATGCTCCGGTGTAGAATACAGCTCTCTCTGAGCAAGTTGACTGCTAGAGAAACCCAGGGGACAGGATCTGGCTGGGATGGAGTTAACTTTCTTCATAGCAACCAGTATGGTGCTATGTTCTGACTTTGTGGCTAAAACTGTGTTGAAAACATACTAAGTCTGACTTTTACTGATCAGTGCTTGCACCACCTCAATGTGGAAGGTTGCCTTTTTTCCCACTCTGCCCGACTCCAGTGAGTAGGCTGGGAGTGGGCAGCTGACCAAAATTGGCCAAAGGGCTATTCCATACCACGTAGTGTCATATTCTCCAAGAAAAAGCAAGATAGAGTAAGAAGAAGGGTGTTGGCTTCCAAGGGGACCACTGTTTGGAGACTGCCTGGGCGTTGGTCTGCCTTGGAGTGGTGACTGTGTTACTTTGCTGTGCTTCGCCCTCCACCTTTACCTATTAAACTGTCTTTATCTTGACCCCTGAGTTTTCTCATTTGTGTTCTTCCTATTTTCTTCCTCTGTCTCACCAGAGAGAGCTGCTCACATGCTGAGCAACTTAACTGTCCAGTCCGAAGACTCACAGTAGAGAAGTAGATTTGGAAATGGCTCTTTACTACTCATCAGCTATCGGCTTTTGCCTTCCAGAAGATATCTCAGAGGGGCCTGTGTAAATGCTTCTATCTCATTTCATGGAAAAGTGAAAAACTGTCATGCTAAATTACCTTCTGCAGCAGCCCACTGAAGTCATTTGACTTCACCTTGAAATGTACTGGAAGTACCTAAATAGCAATTACACATTTGAGAAGTAGCTGAAGTTGTTGTCTCTCAGCCATCAGTTCCATGACTGTAACTGTATATACACAGGCATGTCAGGCAAAAACACAAGATGTCCATGTCACCAGGTATACTCACAACAAACTTGGGACAGAGAGCTATGTAAACACAGCATGTAATTTACATGCTCAGCTAAAAGAAGGAACAGGGTTTTGATATGTTATTCTTTTCTTCCAACAAATGGAAAGTAAAATTAGCGTAAGAACCTACATTCATTTAACATTCAGGCCATAAAGGAAAATATTCAAGAAAGAAGAAACTAAAATGTTAAGGTATTCAGAAGAAGTAACTCACAATTACACATACTGAAGGGAGCTGAGCATGTACTTTATCTGGGGAACACTAGCTGTACGGATCAGTTAACTTTATGACACAACCTTTACTTTTTATTATTTCCTGATCTGGTGTTCAATTTTACAACCTTAATGCAAGTTACTTCGTTAATAAAGCATTACTTATAAAATTTGACTATATTACTTAACCTTTACACAGGAACAAAGATGTCAAAACAAGTTAAAGGCTAATGTCTAAGGGTATTATTTTTACCCTTGGGAAATTATTTGAGCTTTCTTCTTCGTCAGTGTTTCAAAATGCATCATTAAAAGCTATATAATACAACAAGTTACTATCTTTACCATTGCACTATGTGCTTTTCAGGTTTCAGGTACATGCTTGCACTAAACGAGAGTTTTATGTTTTCATTAAATACGTTTAGAACTCAAGGTTGCGGTAATAGATGAAGCAATTAGTACGAGATCCAGCAAAAAACTATTTGCACCTAAAGAGTTTAAATACTTTATCTGGAAAAGTTAATGAAGTAATTATAATGTTGTTATTAATGAAGATTAGAGATGGATTAAAATGGCATTCAGAAAATAAACCAGACGATTAAATAGGCTTTAAGAACTGTAGAAACGCCTTAGGGTCCAGGGGAAAAACACTCAGAATACCTATACTAAGAAGGACATTTGGAAAGCACTTAGTTCTTCATGCTATAGGACTCCAGACAGCAGAAACTGTCTTCATGTCAGCATCAACATTGGGGATTGTAAGCACTGTGATGCTTAATGCTGACCAGCTGTGCTCGAAGCATTGTTTTAAAGTCCTTTCAAGATGTCTTTCATTGCAGCACCTTCCATATTAAGTATACTATGCTAATGCTAGGGCTATTAGAAATGTTCATTAGTATTTGAAATGACATGACTATCAGATTCATTAAATCAGTAATATGATCTTGAGCTACAAGAGGGAGAAGGATGATGCTGTAATGAAACAGTTATTGTTAGTTGAATGTTTATATTGCATGCCATGTAATACCGCAGAAGACGGAAGAGAGTATTTAAAATGGAAAATCCTAAATGAGTCTAGAGAGGTGGTCCAAAGCTGGTGTGGGTAGAAAAGGTGATTCAGGACTGCACGTTCCCTTGTTTGTCATGAGGGCAGGATAAAACTCATGGCTTGACACACCTTCCCAAGTACTTCTGAAGGACTCAGAGCTTGGCAGCCACGTTTCTTCCCAGTGAATACACTTTAAAGGCAGTGATGTACTGACAATTGGACCCCAGTCACAGTAAGCTTTTCTGCAGTTTCTGGAAGAGAAACACTACAGTTTCTCAGGCCCTAGATAAATGGATCACCTGAGAGAGGTGCACCTCTCTGACCCAATCATAGAGGGGTGACTACACATCTGGTTTAGGCACTTCACTTAGGTTCCTTGAGTTAGGAGATATGACTGACTGTGAAAGTAAGTTATATGGTTAAGAAAACATTGATTAAAATGGATAATAAGTAGATTACTTTGACTGAAACAACTTTATTTCCTGATAGAACATATGGACTAGTTCAACATAGTTCATATTCAGGCAAAAACTCTATTTGAACCTAATTGTGTGCATAAAGACATAAAAACTTAGGGTAAGACAGTAAAGTGCAGGCAAAATTTTACATTCTGGGAGTCTTGAGTATTTAAAGGAAAATGTGGAAGTTTCTCTTTACAGGCCCTTGTAATGTAGAAAAGCTGAAGGACTGGTCAACAGCAGCTTTTGTCATGGAGTTCCCAGATCAGGGAGGGGAAGGAAATCATTCTACAGCACATAAGGAGGAATGTGTATATATTGCAAAACCAAATGTTTTTAATAAAAAGCAATCTGTCCCAGTCATTACTTACTATACACAGTGAGTTATTTTTGTTTCAAAACTTATGGAAAATAACTAGTTAAAATGCATTTTTAGACTTTGTGTCTATACAAATGAAATCAGAAATACTACTGGTGTATAAAGAACATATATTCAAAGAACTGTACTTAAGAGTAGGGAGGTAATAAATCACATCTTCACGTGACAGCTGAGGCCTCACTTTAGGATATCCTTTGACCTTCACACTGTGAAGATGAGAAAGCAGCAAAGATGAAGAACATTAAGAAAGCTGCAAGATATAAGGAACAAGATGGAAAGGACATCTAGTTTAAACAAAATATGGAAAATTTACAGAGTTTTGGAGAGAAACAAGATGAGAGAGACTTGATCATGGATGATCATGGAGAATGTTCACCTAAAACATAACAAATTTAGATTAGCTACGAGGACAAACCTCCAAGTAAGAGTTATTCATCAGTGGAGCAGTCTGCCAAGAGAAACTCCTGAGATATTAGAAGAGGAAATACTTAAAGGGAGATTAGATATTATACTCAGAATAGTGCAGCAGATAAACCTGTAGAATATGTAAGAGACTGGAGTGGATAACTTCTTTCAGCCTATGTTTCCGAGTCTTTGTTTAGGACTTTACATATAAAAATCCCCTTATAATATTTGGCTTGTGATAGTAGGAAGGATTCAGTTCTGCAAAGTTTTAGTCATTTTAAGATTCCCTAACTATGCAAATAGCCTTTCTGAATTCAGTTTATTGTAACTTACTTCATATCATACGGAGTGACCAGAAATATTCAAATTATTTCCCTCTCTAACTGTCTGAAAATTATTTTAAGGGTATCTGAGGGTTTCTAGCTGAAAGCAAGCAGATGAGAGGTAACACAGGCAAATACCCATCTTTTCTAAGGGAAGCATGTCTCTCTTATTCTTCCATTGTCCTCTACTACCCAAGGCTTGCTAATGAGAATAATTTGAGCCTTCTGAAACTGCAGCCTTCTTCCCAAGGATTTTGTTACATTTACCCATAAACACTATTCTGGTATAGCTTTTCAATATCATTAAATAGCAGCTACAGGAGATCCACAGGAAAGAAGGAGAGGAGACATTATCATGCTAGGCTGCTCCACCATTATTCTGCTCTCCTATGCTCCAGCTGCTGCTCCTGTGGCCCTCCACACAGGATCTGCACAGCCAGTCACAAACCCAAGGCCAAGGCAAACCTATCCTGCTGAGCTCCCTGCTCTCTCAAGCAGCATTGGACACCTGGTGGTGTAACATGCTTGGGTGGGGAGAAATTAAGCTTAAACACACTTGTCAAGTCAGCTCTCAGATATGCTGCAAGCAGCAGAAGAATAATCAATCAGTTCTGTATACCTGGAGGCCACCTTACCCTATTGCAATGTCTTCTGTAAATCAGACACCTGAGGTAGGAAGCATCTTACCAGATCCTAGATATCCATGACACAGCTGCCTCTGCTCCTGAGCTAAGCACTGGAGGCTGCTGCTGTATTTGATTGAAACAAATTAGCACTTCCAGGGCCCAGCTTATCTGAGCTATTTTAGGCATCTGCTTTAGGAATTATGCCCTATAAGTGCTGTGTTTCTCCAGGGACTGTAAAGTGAATATTGATCGCTGGCTCAGACACTTTATCAGCTGATTCCCACCTTCAGATATTTATTTTTCTGTAAAATTTGGCATCATCTAAACAACTACTGCAAATAGTCAAACAGTAGCAAAGTAGCACATCTGCCACTGGAGAAACAGAACCAAATCATCAAATAGCCCATAACCAGTGATCTCCAGTGCCAGGATGCCTGGAGCTGGCAGAAGATGCCATTATGGCCAGTCAAGAAAGTTTGGTAATTTCAACTAACTATATTCATAATTGTAAATACTTGGTGGACAAAAGCTGGCTGGCTATCTTACTTCTTAGCTTTTTTCTATTTCTTTTTTTAACTTCACAGAAATGCTATGACCCTTCTAACTCATTTGAGCAGAGAAAAGCAAAAAGGTAGAATATTTCTTTCGTTCTTTCTCTCTCTCTCTCTCTTTCTTTTTTTTTACTTGTCTCTGTTGAACCACACTGCACTCTTGTCTAAGAAGCTGAAAACCAACACGTCTGTGACAGCAGTTCAGCTCCACACGTTGATCAATTCTAAAATGAATTGGAACTGCTCGAATGATTAAAAAAACTCCTTGGTCAAAAGTATACAGAATATTGCACAAACATATTGGCATAGTCCATGTTAATCACAGAGGTGGAAATAAATCCTCAATTAATGGCAGATACAGAAAAAGAAATTTAATTAAATCTAACCATTAAGAAAACTCTTAGCATGTAGGCTATCAATAGGTAGGAAAATGTAGTCACTGTCCTTGGGGTTCCATTATTCTGGCAACAACATCTACTTTTATTTCTTCCCTTTTTCCTCTGTTGCTTAAACACCTCTCATTACTCTCTCTCTCAGTAATATTGAAGGTGTAATTGAAGGAAGAAGTGGACAAAATTGTTCAACCCCTTATGGAAAATGCTGCAGCACATATTTTCATGAATTTGGAAATACTACCAGCTACCTCTAAAAACTGAAGGTAGTGCCATTTTCTTTTTAACAAGAGAGTTTTGAGTTTAAAATAGTGTTAGAATGACAACATTTACAGAAGAAAAAAAAACAATTTTGTTTACTTTGGGAGCTCACAGGTTGAGGAAAATGGGAGAGTTTTAAAGAAGTATGTGGTTTTTTTAATAGCCTGAAGGTGCCAGAGTAACTTAAAATGCTTAGAAATCTGTATGAACAAGGCCAAGAAGTGAAGAGATCTTTAACTTCCTGAAAAAGAGCCCTATTCCTTTCAGGTTTCTATGGCAGAATATAAGCTTTCTGCATGCCTTGGCACTAAAATTGATCTTAAAAAAAGCTAACAGGAAATTTTATTACTTGAAACATGTGCTCCAAAATGAAGCATCAGAATTTACATAAAAATTTTTAAATATTGATTTCATTTTGCATAAAATAATTAGTTCTGCTGTTGAGGTATTTAACTATACTTCAATTAACATTCCAGAAAATGAAAATGAGTAAAACTTGCGCTTCTTTAATACGTAGAGACATGCAAATAAAAGAAGGCCTGTTTCAAAGGCCTGTCTTCTCCGATTTGGAAGGCAGGTGCTTGAAGGTGACTTGGGAAAAAAAAAAGGAAAAAAAAAGATTCCTTCATTCTTCATTTATACTGTGCTGAATACCTGAAATAGAAAGGATAGCAACAGAAGATGCCATGACTGCATCTTTTGTCACACGCTAAGCAGAAGCCTGCTGGATCATATCTATAATGGAAGATTTATATATGAAACACTACCATTTGAGTAATGAAGAAATTATATGCTTTCTTGGTGAATCAACAGCCCAAGTGCAAAGTCTCATGATAACGTGATATTGGAAACATGGTATTTTAGAGAAGGCAGGAAGGCAAAGCTTTAGCTGTTTGCGTTTATTGAGCAGTACTACTTACAATTATTCCATAAGGTTTGCAATATTAACAGTTATGAGTAGTGATGTTCCAATTCTGATAAATCCACTTTGTGCATGACATTTTCCTTACATCTTCAATCATCCCAACCATCTTCCACTTCTTTGCTTTTTGTGTCCAACAAAATTCACAGCAGATTTCTCAGCAGTAAAATTCAGCAGGAGAGTC
>NW_010184058.1:41420-42957 GCF_000695765.1 Mesitornis unicolor
TTGAAAATGTCATCTTGTAGCAGGATTATTCAAAAGATTATGCTTCAATCTGCATTCAGACCACGGGAAAATTTTCACCAGACCCCACTGTGCTCCCAGGTCTGTTACATCTCCCACATTTCTAAGATGTAATTCCCAATGTTCTTCTCTGCCTCAGTTATTTTCCCAGTATACCCATCCAGTTACCAGCTCTGAAAGAGATGTGCAGTGTCTAGGTGACCCAATGCACTTCTTTTTCATGAGCAGTCTTGGTACAACAGCATCAGTGGTTTCAGTAACTGAGTGATCTTGTCCTACACCATCACCTGGAGCTGCTGTTTATCTGCATAGGTGAGTGGACATATATGTATAGGCTTAAGCTGCTTATTGATACAAGACTGAAACATAGCTCCTTATCTTTTTTTAGACATCTGCAAGATATTTCCATCTTGCCAGCAACACAATCAATCAATCACCCATTAACTCCGGGCTGAAGTGCTGGTAGCTGAGGTGACCTTGGCTGTTTGTTTGCTGACAGGTTGCTGAGCTGTTTGGAAAAGAGGTGATACTGCTGACATTCACTTCACCTCTGTGGAGTTCAGGTGGTACGTATACCACACATTATGGCTTCCTATAGAGCCAGGAAAAAACACCTCAATGAATGAAAAAATTGGGGAGGGTAGAACTTTTTGTCTGTCTGCAGATATAACAGCAACAATGGCAAAAGTCTGCACTAGAACAGCAGATTGTATGATGGCTTCTTTTCAAAGTTATTTGGAATAATCTACAAATCTTTCCAACATTCATCTTATTTATTTACAGAGGGTTGTGTATGTATTAAATGGTTCCTTGGCTCATATTTGCTCCCAAAGTATGGAAGTATCAGACTGTTAGACTCAAGACTATTTAGGCTCAAGGTTTATCCCTGGGCAATGCCTTCAGGAAGACTGGGAGAAGGCAGAACTTCCTCTGCTTTCAGAGAATGGTGACGCTAACACACAGGAAAAAGAAGAGTGCTATATACTGTCTGTAGTTACTGATGAAATGATGACAGCTCTTGAGATCTGCTTCCCCCATTAAAATCCGGGGGAGACTGTTCAGGTGGTAAACTGTGACCTCTCTATAATCACCCACAGTGCATAATTCCTTAAGGTCCACGTGTTCCTGCAGTAGGTTGTACATATATTTACAAACTGTTTCTGATTTTTTTCCTTCTCAGGCCCCTGAAGATACAATAGGCCAGCTCATCAGTTCATTAGTAAGATGCCCCAGCAGGCACAATACTACGGTTTTAAGACATGGGTGAGAGTAAGATGCTAGTAAATAGATAACAATCTACTAATGTTCTGTTCCCTTTTGGTTTGGCCAGTGAAATCTTTGGAGCTCGTTAGGAATTCTTGTTTCTTTTTTTTTTTCTTCCTTCTTTCTGGTTTCTGTGGTATGACATATGTAACCCTTGGGATTCTTCTTCAGAAAGATGTCAGCTTGAGGTTTCTTTTTATTTCCAGCAAACAAGAAGATAATTGAAACCCTTCCTGAGTTACAGCTATGTTTCCTG
>NW_010184058.1:42988-45423 GCF_000695765.1 Mesitornis unicolor
AGACTGATAGATCCAGCAAAACACAGAGGACACTGAAAATGCGAAAGAGCATGTTGCTGAGTTTGCCATGTTATTTCCTTCATACGTTTAACATATACAACAGCTCCCTGGACCAGACTACAGGTCCTAAAAGGCAAATACCAAGAAATAACTTGAAAAACAGACAGAAGCAGAAACATTTTTATTTTTCTGTAGTCAGTGAAAGTGCCAAAACCATCCCCTACAGCACAGCACACCAGCCTGGCTGCTGAGGGGCAAGGAGGGGGTGCGGACCCCATGGCCATTCACCACCTGGTTTCTCTGCCCAGAGCCATTACAGCCGCCTGCCAGTTGTAGCATTGGGTTTGTTTGTGCCAGGAACACCTGCCTGGGATGAGTGGTGCAGATATCCCCACTGTGGGGATTGACTGGCTTTCCAGCTGCTTCTCTCAGAAACTGGGGTCTTCTCTGCTTAGTCCCTTTATGGTGGGACATTCATTTCCTAGTGTGTCTGCAATAAGCCTTACCCCATGGACCAGGTGGTCATAATGGAAAGCCCATCTGTGAGACACGGCAGCTACAGAAATCTGATATGGTCATAGGGTATGATGGATTTTTGTCCAACATGATAGGATTGTAAGGGATGCTCAGACTCAGTGCTAGTAGCAACTAGAGCTAACTGGGGAATTTTTTTTCCTTCATTGGAAATGGAAACGTGTCTATTTCTCAGAAATAAAAAATTTCCACTGAAATAAAAAATTTATTGGAAAGTATTTACCAGACTCCAGACAGACTCTTCTGTCAGATGAAGAAGCCAGATGCTGGATAGCAGACACAGACCTGCCAAGTCTGTAACCATGTTATGCCCATCTCACACTCCTTTGAAGAGGAATCTGTTGGCAAGCAGTAACACAAATTTGCCAACCCTTGGGGTGCCCAGCAGAGAGCAGGGCAGCCAGAGCAGCAGTGCTGTGCTGGATGGGCTGTGGGGCTCTGAGGAAGCTGGCGTGACATGGCTATGCTCAGTGAGGAGTTTCTACAGTGTGACTTCACATGGGAGTAGGCAACTCTTACATGATTGATGTAAATCGACATTTCTCTGAGGGTTTGCTGTGGGAACGTCAGACTCAGCCTTGGGTTTTGTCAGATTTGAGATGCCTGCAGAAAAAGCTGGTACTGTGCTGGATAAGGTGTAAATTATGGAAATTCTAGATTTGAGCTCTCTACCAAATTCATAACCAGGCTATCCTAATTACAAGTAAAAGATTTCCCAAAGATTACAACAGACAAAATACAATTCACTGTATTTTTACATGATGGTAAAAGTGCACTGAAGTGCTGTTTCCCATTTTCATATTGAAAAGGAAAGGTCATCTGAGCATGAGATTATTTCTGTCTTACACTGGAGTTATATTCAAATATTCAAATATAAAATTTTTTAAGATGCATTGAGCTCTTCGCAAAAAGACTCAAGATTTTGTAATGCCTCTTTAAAGTTTACCATACAAAATTTTGCATAAAAGAAAAGCTAATGAAAATTAATATTGTGAAATGTTTGGATTTTTTTTACAATAATAAAGATTGCACTCGCTATACTGTGAGAAAAGGAAGAGAAGAGATGTAGCTTTCACAGTTTCAGACTAAACACTGGGTCTATGGGTGTGGTTTTGGCTGCTGTTTAGAAAGGTTGATTAAGAAAGGAAGAGAAAGATGGAAAGAAAAGATTTAATAATTTAACAAACTCAAATCAGTGGAAAAACAGGTACTGCCTTTTGATTACGAGTATAGGACTTGCATTTCCTAAATGCATGCTCTTTTTAAGTTGTGCTATTAAATGCACAACCTAACGTGTAAGGGTGTGGTGTGGGTGGATAACTCACTAAGAGCAAAATTGAAAACATAACATAAAAAGTAAGAGAGAGAAAGGCCTGCATACAATTTGTTTCCTTGAAAATCTATTCCAAAATATATTTTACATAAAATAGAAGTGGGGAGAGAAGGGAGTTTTTTCTTTGTCTTTTCTTCCAAAAACAAGAAAATGGAGCAGTTATGCAACAGTAATGAAGCAACTTACTGAGGAGTGAAGGATGAGAAGGGAAAGATCAGCTGTTTCAAACAAATCTTTTACTCTCAGAAGGTGTGCGAACACTTATGAAGCCCTTTCCTGATAGGACACATTCAGCAAAAAAAAATAAAAATTTGTAGGAATCACTTAGTCACTAACATGCAAGTGAAACCTATCCACAGCGGAAACAAGACAGTGTTTTGAGTGATGTACAAGTTCAGAAGCATCATTTCTATATTTTAGAATTACAGACCAATAGTCACAGATCTCATTAGGGTGGGCCAAAAGCTGTACTCATCCTTGGCACCAGCTACTGCAGTTTCAGGACTAGGATTTCATTCTCATGGCTGGTGTTTGGTGTTTTCCCACAGCATCCTCACAGCTAAACTGA
>NW_010184059.1:0-589 GCF_000695765.1 Mesitornis unicolor
CTGGGAGGGACTGGGAGGGCACTGGGAGGGAACTGGGCCATACTGGGAGGGCACTGGGAAAGCACTGGGCCATACTGGGAGAGCACTGGGCCATACTGGGTTGTACTGGGAGGGCACAGGGTGGGCACTGGGTGGGAACCAGGAGGGACTGGGCCATACTGGGAATGACTGGGAGGGGACTGGGCCATACTGGGATGGACTGGGAGGGGTCCCTGGGGTGAACTGGGATGTACTGGGGGACACTGGGCCATACTGGGATGGACTAAGGGGGGCTCCTGGTCTGAACTGGGGGCAGTTACTGGTCCATACTGGTCTATACTGGTCTATACTGGTCTGTACTGGTCTGTACTGGCCCATACTGGTCCATACTGGTCTATACTGGAAAGCGGGGGGGGCACTGGCCTGTACTGGGAGGAACTGGGCCATACTGGGCTGTACTGGGAGGGCACTGGGCTGGACTGGGAGCACCCAGCCCCCCTCCCCCCCCAGATGCTGTTTTTGGCCACCTTCTTCCCCACGTGGGAGGGGCCCTCGGGGGGCTATGACCTCGTGGGGGTGAGTTCAGGGGGACCCAAATTGGGGGGGGACC
>NW_010184060.1:0-397 GCF_000695765.1 Mesitornis unicolor
CACGTCACAGGACATTATTGTGCAAGGCCTTATTCCTTTACTAAATTCGATCCTCAAAGGATTGCCTCCCCCAGAGGGAGTGGCCCAGAAGGCCACAACACAGAAGTGGTGCGCGTACTTGGAGGGAGTCAGCCAACTATTATCACTGAAGGAGGGCCCCCCCCAAAATGTCAAAATTCCAACAACCTGTGAACCCTGACCCAGCTTTGTCAAGCTTGCCTTATAAACCTTCTCCAATTGAAGAGGCACCTGAGCTAACCCAAGATTCAGACACTCGAGGGGGATGGTTTACCGATGCGTCATCCCGTCGAGTGGGACCACAATGGCAATACAAGGCAGCAGCGGTGGAAATTGCCACTGGAAAAACGCTGACAGACGAAGGGGAAGGTAGGGCCCA
>NW_010184061.1:0-337 GCF_000695765.1 Mesitornis unicolor
CGAGTAGATCTCCAGCAGCGGGCGGGCGCCCGGGGACTTCTCCCTGCGCGCGTTGTTCTTCAGCAGAGCTGCGGGCGGGACGGCACAGCCCCCCTGAGCTGCACAGCCCCTTTTGTGGTGCTGCCGGGGGAAGGGGGGGGGGGTCCAGGGCAGCCCCTGCCCCAGCACAAGGTCCCCGGGAGGACTTGCCCTACCTATGGGTCCCCCATATGGGGCAGCAGCCACCAGGCAGTCCCGCAGGTCCTCCTTCAGGTTCCACTCCATGGTGTACAGCTCGAACTTCCTGCGGGGGATGGACGGACGGACGGATGGACAGATGGACAGACGGATAGCAGAA
>NW_010184061.1:365-592 GCF_000695765.1 Mesitornis unicolor
CCCCCCCACCCAAGCCCAAGGCCCAGGACCAGCACTGAGATCCCCCCTGGCCTGCCCCAAGGCTCATGGCCTTGCCCTAGGACCCCCCTGTCAGCCCCAGGACCCTCCTGTCAGCTCCAGGACCCCCCTGTCAGTCCCAGGACCCTCATGGCCTACCCCAGGACCCTCTTGTCAGCCCTGGGACCCCTTGGTCAGCCCCAGGACCACCCTGTCAGCCCCAGGACCTT
>NW_010184062.1:0-1039 GCF_000695765.1 Mesitornis unicolor
CCGCGTGGACTGCAAGTCCCGGCAGGCACCGGGGCGGGGCAGGGTCGGGTGAGGAGGTGCGAGCTGCGTCAGCGTCCCGCTTCGGCGCGTGAGGCCCGTGCCGGCGCTGCGTGGGGCCGCTCGTCCTGCTGGGACCCCGGGGGATGATGGCACCTGCCTGGAAAAACGGGAGAGGTCCGGGGGACCTCGGTGTTTCCTCTTTTCTTGTCAAGATTCCCACACAGAAGTGGGCGCAGGCGCCCTCAGCCGCCCTCCTCTGGCGCCGCGCTTCAGCGGCATCTCTGAGAGTGAACCCAGCGATCGCGTCCGGCCACTGCCATGGCCTGTCCTGTCCGGGCGCCACGTCTGAGCACCAGAACAGCCGCGGGCTCCAGGGCTGAGGGGTGCCCACGCCACCCAGAGCCGGAGAGCTTGACACAATTTTGTTATTTAATTGCTTTCTTCCTTCTCTTTAGCAGTTACGAGTTCCATCTTGTCATGAGAGGGCTGTTCAGTTGGAAGAATCTAAAAGACTACATCTAGCCTAAACCAAAGCCAGCCTCTTAATGTGTCCGTATTCCTGCCAAATACATCGTCATTTGAGATGAAATTTGGCTCCTAATGTTCCTTGTTCATCATTCGTCACTCAGACCAAAGCAGTTCTGGTGGGGCAGTTCTGACCAGAGAACAGGATGCTGCAGGGTTCAGCGACAGAAATTCAGCTGCTGACACTCCTCTTGCTAAGGCTTTTCCAATAAGGGTTGCACATTTAGTTTTGAATCTGCTTTAGAAATAAATAGAAGAAAGAGAACAGGGCCAAACCTGATCTGGTTTTAGATTTTTTTGCTTTAACCGGGTAAAGAAACTAAATTTAAGTAAGAGCTGAAGAGGTTGCCATCCAGTTACAAAAAGCCCCTCAAGTTTAACATGCCTTTGGTTATACTTTGGCACCAGTAAACCTTGGTCAGCACAGAAACGCCTCGGCCGGAGTCAACAGGGACCCAGGTCCGCCCGGCTGCTCCAGGGGGTGCTTGTTCAGCACCAAACCAGGGCACGGACA
>NW_010184063.1:0-2290 GCF_000695765.1 Mesitornis unicolor
AGCCGGCACCTCGACCTGGCGTGCCCTCCGCTCAGTGTCACAGCTGGCCCAAGGGCTGGCCAAAGGGGAGAGACGCTGGAAACAGCCCAAATAAACGCGGAGCCGCCATCCTGGTTGTTTAAATAACTAACGGTCCTGCATCTGGACCCGGCTAAGGACCGGTGCTGGCCCGCAGGACCGACCGTGTCAGGCCCGGTGTTAACAATTGCGCTTTTCATCACGGGTAACCTGCCCCATTGGACCTTGTCGTGGAGGATGCATTGAATGGAAAGTGGGAACGGTAAACACCAACTCCCCTTTTTCCAAGCATTTCTCTAGGTCTACACCTTCTGGAAAAAAAATGCAGTTAATATTTAACACAATTTACATTGCAAGAAAATTATCTGCAAATCTTCTGGTTTTGAACCTTTTCCTCTCAGAACAATTAATTTCTCACTAGTTTTCCTTTAAAGTCCCACTTAATACTCTTCCAGTTTCAAAGCAGGACTCTGATGACCAGGTTTTTCAAGAATTTTGTAATTTTAAACGTGTCTTAAGATATCTAATGCTAAGCACATACGTGTCTACTAGCAGCAATACTCATTTAAAGCATCTGCAGAGACTATTATGGTTTAGGCTCTGATGTGTATCTGCACGCCTCTGCTATTCCTTGCTGCTGTGCCCTTGTGTAATACACTGATCACTGCAAGTGGATGACAGGTGTCTAACTTCATACAGCTCTTCTCAAGCTCAGCTTCACTTGAGAGACTGGAACTGGCTGTTGCAATAGATAAAATCAGCCACTAAATGGGTAAATAAATCACTTTGGGTGTAGAGTCAGAATCACTCAGAGATATAAATGAACTCCTACACCAATCCAAAACTTGATTTGCTGCAGCTATAGCTGTCCTCTTGGGACAGAGTAAGGCGTTCTCCTTTCACAGCTACCAGAGCTGTATCTTTCACAAAGACTGCATTTACTTGAAGCTATGGTTTTGAGCTGAATTACTCTTTCACTCTGATGATAACAGAGGGATCAATGCCCTGCTGATTGCTTGGGACTCCAAAGTCTTCAACTGTGCAAGGGCACACTCCATCTGAATGGGTTCTGTTGCTGGATCTGTGCCTCTTAAATTAGTGTCTGTTGTTCAGAAAACTGAAAGTCAGTTAATGTTTTCCTAAGTAAGCAGGCTTAGCAGGAAGAAACAAGCACAAAAACCCAAGAATTACGTTCCTGTGGCAGAAACACAAAAAACTTACACAGGTATCTACACTTACTGAAAATAGAGCATATGCTTTCACGTCTGAGTATAGTCCAAACTTGTATTAACTTATGTTACTTTTCCTCTTTATTTCTAGACAAGCCATTGAATGAAACATTCTTAAAAAGTTATTAGAAACATTTTTATTTGTTGCCATTAAAGACTCCGAAAATTCGTTTTCTACAAAATAAGGGTGTCTTTGTATAGCTGAACTCTCTGTGACCTCCGAGCAGCTACTTTAGCATACAATAGGAGACAACTCAATAGGTCTGTCCAAAAATAAACATCTTTTTAAAGAATATTTTAACCCTAGAGACTTTACACAAATAGAGCAGTCACAATGGTACTTGATAATATAAAATTAACATCATAGACTTATTAATTTTCAAAAGGCTATAATACCTTTTGCATTCCAGTTTTTGAGTGCACTTTGAGCTAGTCACCGTAAAAGATGTTTCTACTACTTTCAGATCAGTGTTTTCTGAAACAGATAAATGCCCACACCATTTAAAAAGGATGTGTTAGAACCATGATATACCACCAATAACATGAAACCAGAAAGTATAAAACCTGCATTACAAATATACTTGTAGCAAAGATCACTTTTCTCACTGATCATCCATTAACTCCTAAAAAGATAAAGTGAAATGCCTATTGATTTAACAAAACTTACCTAGAATGAAAGGAAATAATTATTAATGCATCCTTGCTATATTTATATATGATGTTTGCTTCTAAACATAGACACCCATGTGTGTCCAAATCACATGTAAGTCTTACTCCTTACTTATCAGATAGGATAAGGAGTGATGTTGTGATGGTTGCTGCAGTAGTGTATCCAAGTGGCAGCAGCAGCTTCTTCTTCCTCCTCCATTAATTGTTTTAAAAACGTTGCTACTTAAAAATACACAGCAGAACAGTTACACAGTACTGCTATCAGTGCTTGTGGGCAGGCTTGGTAATTGGATAAAATAATTCTTAACGGGAACGACGACATTGGATAATAAGAAAATTATAACCCACTGTCATGGTTTAGGCCCAGTGCATAA
>NW_010184064.1:0-47379 GCF_000695765.1 Mesitornis unicolor
ATTCTGTGTGATTCTGTGATTCTGTGATCACATCAGCATAGCCTGAAATGCAAAGCCCTGCAGCAGGACACAGGCTGCATCACAGGGGCTGGGGACGCATGAACCACATCCCCAGCCTCAGGGTGGTCTGAGACTCATGACATGGGCTTAATCTGCTGGAACTCAAATCTCTACTTGGGGTCCAAAATTACTCACAATGTGTTACAGGAGCATGCTAGAGCCCTACAAATGACATAGCATGAAATAAGCGGGAGCCTTGGGTGCTGCAGAACTGCCCCCCACCTGCATAGAATCACTGAATGGTTTGGGTTGGAAGGGACCTTAAAGATCACCCCATCCAACCCCCTGCCATGGGCAGGGACACCTCCCACCAGACCAGGTTACCCAAAACCCTGTCCAACCTGGCCTTGAACACTTCCGGGGGGGCACTCACAACTTCCCTGGACAACCTGTGCCAGTGTCTCACTGTTCTCAGAGTGAAGAATTTCTCTCTTACAGCTAATCTAAATCTACCCTAATGGTTTGAAACCGTTATCCCTTGTGCTATAGCTACATGCCCTTGTAAAAAGTCCCTCTCCAGCTTTCTCATAGGCCTCCTTGAGGTATCAGAAGGCTGCTGTAAGGTCTCCCCAGAGCCTTCTCTTCTCCAGGCAGAACACAAGATCCTTCATCTCCCAGGCACCAGGGAAATTTTCCCCAGTAAATTGTTAAAGTAGAAATTGCCTGCTGAGAAGGCCAGATTTGCTGAGTCTGGAGAAATTCTTTGCTGGGTAACTTTAAAAGAAAGAGTTACATGAAGCCAGGATACTTTAAGATCGCTTCTACAAAGGTCTAGGATTGCAAATTTGTATCAAGTCTTGCTGTCTGAGAAGGCTGCTTGGCTTGTAAATCAGTCTCTGTTTACAACTGCTGGTGACAGATCCCACGCTATTAAAGATGATGTCATTTCACAGTGAAGTATCTGTTTTTCCCGTGGCGAAGACGGATCTGCCACCCCAGAACAGACACTTGGCTCATCACATCTTGTTTTCTGCCTCCAGGGATGGACAGTGGATGGTGCTGTAAAAAACAGCCATTCTTTTCACTCACTTACACTGTTTTAAAATTCATGTGTCCATTGAAACAATGCTACCTGTTTGTCTCACCACCTGCACGTGCTCAACTAATGCCCTAATGTATTAGACTTGACTACACTTTTAGTGTCTTGCATCATGTCAGATCTTGCTGACAGTACAAAACATATTGAATTTGTATTTAATCCCCTGGAGCTGTACCATGGAAGATTTAAGTGCCTGATTCCCTATCATTCTCCAGTGCATGTGCAGGGCTCTCCAGGAAACTGCAGCTAGTTTTTATTAGAAGCCTTTATGAAAATCACTTCTGGCCTCATCAGCAAGCATTTTCTAATAAGCATGTTCATGAATGGATGAAAGAAACAATAGCCACACTTGATTTAGTTGATTGTTAATCACAGCATATTTTGTTCACTCATAGAAAGCATGCTATTAAAGCACTCACATGCACGCACACTGTTTATCTATCTGTCTGTCTATCTATCTATCTATCTATCTATCAGAAAAAAGAAGCAGGCAAACACAAATAAACATACATATTCTGCTCATCAGTTCTATCCATGGGAGCAGTCCCAGGCTGGAGGTTTGGGTTGGATCCTGCAGTGTGCCAGCAGCAGGCAGCCCACACCTCTATGCCTGCCTTCCCCCCACTGCTGGGAAGGGCAATGTGCAGCCACTGGATGTTAGGCTGTGCATTTGAATAATTTTTTCTTTGCATACCAAAAATTGCCACTGGAGGACCAAAGGGAAAACATAATTTTTACTTCTTGACCTATAGACTTTAGAGATGTTACTGTTGTACGTGCATGCACTCACTGCCAATGGCTGCCTTTGAACAGGGAGCAAAATGCCTAGTTTATGAAGTCCCTTGATTGATGTTGTAAAGTGTCCAGGACTAAAAGCCACAGTGGGTCAAAACTGTGACTTCAGAGTCAGGCCAAATGCATGGGAATTGGGAGCTGATCCTTAAATGAAGGATTTATAATGTTCTGGCACTGGAAATAGCCCTTAAATATCTGTAGGCACTGTAAGGTCTCTTTCCACTGCCAGACTGATATCAAGGGGTTTTCGTGTAAATGAGAATTTAGCCCTTGGGAGTTCTGCCTGAGTAAAATAATTTGGTTGTGACCATGTGTTACTCTAAGTCTAGGCTTACTGTTGTTCCTCCCATATTGAAAACTGATGTTCTAGCTGGTTTTAGCCATGACTAGACACTACCCGGGTCACAAAGGGGCTTGCACCTAGTGTTGCACATAAGGGACACACATCGTACCTTAGATAACTTTGAAAAAAAGCCCTTTACCCCAGCAAAGGAGCTGGGGGTTAGTATTTACAGCAGAGAAAACCCAGGCCACAACAAATTGGAAAACAATATGGAAATAAAAGAATAGGCAAATTGGAAAAAGGGAAATGGAAGTGTCACTCCAAGGCAAAATCCTTTCAACAAGACAGCTGAAATGAACGCTTAGTGTCTTCTGGATGCAACCAGCTGATAAAAATATTCACTGCTGAGAAATGTTGTTACTCTGAAAAAGAAATAAAGATTAATACTCAGAAATGAGGAAAAGGCTGAAAGTCCCTGGTGACTGAAAGATGAAGAACAGCATCGTTTAGGCTTTGCTCCTTGTTGTTGCTAACTCACCAGGGAGACCAGGGCTGTGTACTTTGTAAGCTTTATTGGAACCGCATTGGCATTAATCATGTGCCTGAAGGCAACATGGCATGTTGTTTGGCAAATGGTGCTGCGTGATGTAATGGGAAGGAAGCACTTTTTTTTTCTTTTAAAAATGGTCATTGCACATAGACTTGTTTCTGATCTCACACTGGTTTTATATAGTGATTTCACTGATTTATGCTGGCATATAAAGGAAAACAAGGCCAAGAGGTTAGGGTGAATACATATCCTATCAGCCATTGTTCATCTGAAAGCATGCTGTGAATTGCATTTGGATGATACTAATTTTACTAATTGCAAAACTGAAAATTGAGAAGAAAACAAAACAAAACAAATCTTCTTTTTCCTAGATGCCTACAGAAGAGAAACTTGCTTGTGCCACAGGAAAACAGGGCTTTATTCCTTGTTTCCTGTGTTCATGCTTTATGGTATTGGTTTACATCATTATGAAAGGAGATTTTGATTCAATAAGTCTGTTAGAAAAAAGGAGGCATAATCTAATTGCTCATGTGAATAGTTTGCTTAGAGTTATGGATAATCCAAGGTATGACTTAGGTCATACTCAACAGGCAGTTTGATGACAGCCATCCTATTTTCCTGGAAAGGAGAGTTTAGCCAGGCAGATTTGTGCTACACTGGGCCGCTTGTCCTCAGTGCCAGAGAACAGTCCATGATCTATGTGTTTACTAATCTGGATGCAGCCCCAGTGACCGTAATTTAGGGAAACAGTGCTATCTAAATGGGAGTCATTGAGTTTATTCTGGTGCCACACTATCGATGTCTTTGCAGAACAAGCTGGACAGCTCGGGGATAATGCAGGACAAGACTGTGTTTCAGTGCTGTTGAGGTAGGTTGCTGTGGTACAAGCCCAAGGATGAGGCAGCCTAATTATCCTCAAAATTTAGATTATTCAAGGCTCGTTAACACTAACTGAGCAATTCAGTGGTATCATTTTTTTCTGGATGACAGTCTTTGGCATTGGCCAGCAGTTCAACAGGTAGTGGCTAAAGGGTAAATGATATTACTACACCTTCTGCTCCCAAACTGTACAGTACAATGGCCGGAGTTGGACTCCACCCCTTTTTGCCATTGCTGTCCATCCACCAGTGGCAGGTGATGTGTCTTTTGCCATACTTCACTCTGGGGAGGAGGCTATGCCCTCCATGGCTGTATTATGTGTAGGCTCCTGAATTTTGCAGGTATTCCTGAATTGCTTCCTTGGTCCTTGATAGCAGACATATTTCTAGCTCACAAGGAAAAGTTCTGCTAATGCTGGGGAGAGAGAGAGCACAGTCCTCTGCTGTTATATATGATGTCTGCCTTAATCCATCAGAAACAATCTGAGCAGTGGGGTATGATGCATTGTGTCACCGAGGAAAGGAAATTAAAGGTTCTTGATGATTAGCCATGGAGGCTGCCATTAAGCCTAGCCCAGAGTGCTGGGAGACAGGGCTGGGCCCATTTGCATTGTCCCTCAGGATAACATAATCTGCTTGACATGAAAGACCTAAGTGGAGAGCACGTTTTGTGCTGGAATGGTGCAGCCCAGTGTGTCAGCATCCCCTTTTTTTAGCATCCCCAAACTTTCAGTGCGCCTGTAGCTGTGGTTGCTGTACACCAGAGGTGGTTTTGTGGTACTACACCTGCTCCTAGTGTACAAAAACATCTTTTCATTTTATGTAGCAGCACTGTTGTGCTTCTTTCTGTCACCTCTCTTCTACACAAAATTAATGCTGCATGAAAGTAAGATAATAAAAATGTGAAGCCTGGAGTCCCTCTGGCCTTGCAGTATCGCCAAAGAAAACTTTTCTGCTGTACTCAGAGGGTTGTTTATGTCATGTCCTAGGGAACCTTTAAGGAGTTGCAAGGCACATAGTAATGTCATCTTTCATGTCCCTCCATCAGGTACCTTGGTTACCAAAAGTTCAATAGTGCAGGACTTATTATAAGATGGCAATGTTGGATGCCTGGGAGGAGATTGGGCCCACTGGCATTTTGTCCTTGCCTGTTGCTCTGCCAGGCTTGGCACTTCTCTTTCAGCCTTCTCTCTCCTGGGGACAACCATCCCTGGGCACGGCTGCCGGCGCCAAAGGCTGGGAGACAGCAGCAAGAGCACCACCAGAGCAGCAAGGGTGAGAAGCAGGCTGTCATGGGCCAGCACCAAGGAAATCTTGGCAGGTTGGAGGGGAGGTGCAGGAGGCAAAACCTCCAACTGTGACTAGATGTTCAAGTGGATGATGGGCTGAGGCAAAGGTCTGGCCTAATCTTTTTTAAAAATTCGGATAGTTTTGCTGTTCTGAACCAGAGTGACTGTGATGGACAGAGCAGAGCTCTGTAAGTTGCTTCACACAGACAAGAAGGTGCATGAATATAGCAGATGAAGGCATTCAGAAATCAAAGAAACCAGTAATGTTGGATTTTATTTGATTTGTTGTGTGGGGTTTTTTGTTGTTTGGAGTTTTGGTTTTGGGTTGTTCTATTTTAGGGGGGTGAGCTTTTGGGCCATATTTTAAAGATTTTCCCCATAAAACATAAGAACTACAAACTTCCTCCTTCCAAAAAACGAAAACCTTGATTCTGATACACTCAGAGGACTCCAAGCGAAAAGGTTTTAGGGGAAAAAAATAATATTCTAAGATTCAGAATTAAATTATGAGCTCTGAAAAGAGTGGAACTGACATCTTTCTTTAGCTCAGTAAATAAGAAACCTCTGCTTCTCTCATCTAAGTGCTATCAGTAAGTAGCTGGGAGTCATGAACACTACAGTCTCCTCCTGTGAGAACACCTATCTGCTAGTCACTTACCAGGAACATTTACCTTGGAAAGTCTTTCCAAGGAAGCTATTAGCATTGATTTCAATGTACCGCCCAGTACGAAGTGGTGATGCTTTTTCTGTAGTAGAACTTTATTGTTTCCCTCTTTGCTCCCACAGCTTTTCTGCTTACATGCATTTGTTCTAACAGCAAGCTGCAGCTGCAACAGGGGACAGCAGCCAGGAGTTACTCATATAGTGCCTTTCTCTTTTTCAGAACTCTATGGGTTTATACTAAGCTGAATGAAATGTAATATGCTTAATAAATAAATCACGCAGTGCAAGATATGTGGGGAGCGGGAACAAAGGGAGAAAAAGCCTTGTCTGCATTTGGCTGACAAACTTCAGAGCATGCTTCAGAGCTTTCATCATTGCAGAATCACACAGAAACTTCTCAACCCTTCATAAGCATGCAGGCTTGGATTTGTGGTTGCAAAGAAAATCCTTTCAAGTGCAAACAGCACATAAACTCTTTGCTGTCTAAGACTCTCTCTCAGAGGTGCAAGCTATCTCTATGCTTACTCAGCTCTGGATCCTAGCACTGACACATAGCCAGAAGTATGGACATCTCTAATAAGTGCGTGCTATTTGTACCTCATAATTCTGGTCCCCAAGCTCTTCTCAAACAAAATCGAAGTGTCACATCTATTGGACATGATACATCCATAGGCCCTTACTGAGGAAAAAAGAGCACTTGTCTGTGGATGTACTTTCCCAACTGTGCATTTTGTTTTGTAGAAGCATTGAGCATCCACAGTGCAGGGAGGCTTCCCTCCAGGGTATAGCAAAGGGGGGGGTTGCGATATTGCTCAGAAGGTTTTTGCTTCCATATGAGCGCCAGCCAAGTGCAGTGCATGCTGCAGGCCAGAAGACAGGGAGCAGCTGTGCCATGGCACGCTGCTCTGGCAATGCCACTCTCCCCAAACCAGAGCTCCTGCAAGTGAGCTGCAGCAGGAGCAGAAGGTTCTCAGCACCCCTGGGCATCCTGGCAGCTTAGCAGGCCTGAGTGGCACTCGCTGGTAAAGTGGTGCACGGGCAGCATTTCAGAACAGAGCTTTCATAGGACTGCTTTTGGCATTTCCACAGTGTTGCTTTCACTGTGGGCAGTGGTCAAGCCTGAGATGTGGTTTTGGGAAGAGCATTAATAAGGTCTAGAAAGCAGGAAATAAAAACCCATAGGACAGCTGATTGTCGTTCTGCTGATGCAATTTCATCAACCAGTGATAGCAAAATACTGCTCCATGTCATGGCAGGCTTGTAGAAGGTTATGTTCTTACTACCCCACACAAAGTAATAGTAATATTTCTGATCCATTTTCCTCCAAACAGGCTTTGTGTGAATCTGATCTAAAACCTGGAACAGTGGGAACAGCTGCCTTTTTTGGGCTAGACCTAAAATTGCACACTGTGTTTTTGCACAGCTCCTGCTGCTGGTTCTCAGAAATGAAGTTGAGCCTCATCTTTCTGAGCATGCTCAGAGATAGGGTCTCTAGGTCTGTCTGGGGTTTTCTTGCAGGCTCTGCACTTATGTCCCAGGTGTTGCTGTGTCCGGACTTCCCACGCGGTTGTTTCAGAGGTGTCCACCTGCCCCTGGTGGGTTGAACAACCTTCTTCCTATCACCCTACCAAATGATCGGGATTTCTGATGAAAGAGGGAGCAGCAGTGTCAGTTACTACTATTAGAGAGACGTTTTTACGCTTACAGTAATTTCCTTCAGTTTATCAACATCCCAGAGCCAAGTCAAACAGCTCCACCTCCTCTTGCCATTCTTGCTGCTTACAGCTCTCCTGGGTTCACCTTGTGGTCGTCCATTTCCAGGCAGTGCTGTGCGTTAGCTCCATGGGACAGTCATGCTCTAAGTTCCTGTTAGAGGAGTCAGCCAGGCAGCTCCTCCATCTCAGGCTGTTCTGCCTCCATGCTCCTCTTTCTCATTACAGCTGTGGTTAGACTTTACCCCCGCAGTGTGAGGAGCAGCCAGAGGACGTTTGCACCTTCACAGCCAGCCTTCTCAAAACTTGCACCCCTTATCACTCAGCTGGGACGCACAGGGTCCCTGAGTGGGACAGTACAGCAAAGCTGACCTGAGAGACCAGTTAATGACATCTACTTCTCCTGCTCTGCAGCACCTGAGACACCGACATGTTCTCCCATCAGAGGGGTGGAAAACCAGCCAGACTCCACCAGCCACACATCGAAGTCTATGCAGCATGACCTGGGCTTTTGCACCCTGGCTTCCAAGAGACCCAGCTGGGTAAATCTGGTCTGATTGAAAGATGCACTTTTGCTGGCAGTCCATGATGAATGGTTTCATAGTCTCAGCAAAATGAGCTTGTTGCACAGAGGGAGAAATCCCAAATGTCCCATGTCTGTAGCCCCCAGCTTCCTTCACCATCATCTGCTGTCATGTTTTTGTTTTCTTGCTATAAATGAGAATGTAGCCTTTGAAACTGGCTGTAAAAGAGTTATTTTCTATTGGATCCTATAGGACTTTTCTGCAGGAGGAATACTAAGGCACTGTATAAAATGTGTAAATAGTTATATTACTCTGATTTATGGTGAAAACACATGTTTTAGTTATAGCTACAGAAACTATAAAAGACAGTCTGAAATACTCTCAAGACTTCCTTTCTTTCATGAGAAGTGTTTCACAACAACAATAAAATACATATATTCGCTTGTATTTCATTGTGCAAGTTCTAGAGAAGGGAGGAAGGTAGCATAAGACATTGTGCAAGACAAAGCAAATGTATGCAGATCTGGTTGTTGTCCAGAATTGTATTTTGTGCCAAATGGAAGGTTGTTTTCTACAGAGCATTTTTTAAAAAATAATTTTAAAATACTGTGCTGTAAGAAACATCTATAGAAAGGCATGTCTGCAGTGAGCATTTAACCTCCATTGAAGCTCACACAAATGTCTGAGGACTGATGGTAGGTTGTTGATCATGACTCAGGAGACCCGTTCTTCTTTTAGGTCTTTTTCTCTAGGTTTTCACCAAATCTTCATTGTCAAGCTTAAGTTTGACTCACTGCACTATGGACAGTTTATCTGCAAAAGAAAACAAATCCTTCAGTAATGTTATTATATAGCCATTACATAAGCAGGATAGATGGAGATGGCTGAAAGGGTGGAGGTAAGGGCAAAGTGCAAAAATGGATGATGGATATGGAAACATGAGGCAGCAAGGTAAAAATGCAAGAGGGAAATGGGGAGTCCAGGTGCTGCCTTGGGCACCTGAGTCTGCATTTGCCTGCCGAGGGAAGCCAACACCACGCTGGTAATGTATTGCAGTGATTTGCTTGCAGAGCTAGTGATTCTGTCACACTAGAAATGGTGCTGAAATGAGTCAGAAGTGATTGGTATTTCCTGTGAATAATGTGCCAGGACCCGGAGTAGGTGCAGCAGCCACAGTACAGTTAGGGAAAGGGGGCTGTGCTGCTGTATTGGCCACCCCTGTAACACAAGGTTCAGATTGTGCCTCATACACAGGGTGTGATGAATGTGCGATGCAGAAGGAAGACTCCTTGCAAAACCACACTGGGACATGCTGTAAAGACAGGTCATTACAGATGCTTGTACAGGATGAGGCCTTTTCCATGGAAACTTGCAGGAGGCAAGGCTACAGCTGCTGGGGCCAGGGGTGCAGCAGTAATCCAGACTCCAGGTGACAAAGGCCTGGAGCAAAATCTTGGAAGGAGAGCACAGAGGAAAGGTTAAATCCTTAAAATGGTCTGGGAAACGGGTGTGCTAGCATGAGGGCTGAGCCCCAGCTGGTCCCAGGCTGTGGGTCTGGAGGGCTCTGCTCCTTCTGGGAGGGATGTAAAAGGACGGAGAGGGGAGGTAGCGAGGAGGAGATTCAGGGGTCCAGTGGTGTCCAGGCTGGGTGTCAGCTGGTATCAGCAAGGAGATGTCAGTTGTCAATGAGAAACTAAGCTACTGGAGGGTGAAATAAATTTACCTTTGGTTAAAATATAGGGAGGCAGCTTTGCAGCTCCAGGAGTGCAAGCAGAAAATGGAGGGTGCAGGTGGGCCTTGGGTCAACTCCTGTTTCGGGCTGAGGCCAAAGCAACAGCTCCTTCTGCCTTCACCAGGGCTTTACTTCATAAGAGGAGGAAGCTTGGCTGAAGAAAGACAGGAGTGCTGGGTGGTGCAGGAGGTGCCTCCTGCCCTCCCTGTTGCTCTCCCCTCCTGCCCCAGAGCTGGAGCTGCTCCTGGCTGAGCCAGGGCAAGGTGCTCGCTGGTGTCAGGCACTGGGAGTCACTGCTTGGCATGGCTTCAGCCTACAGGAGGGAGGGGGGCAGCGGGGGAGCAAGAGCAAATGCGGCTTGAATATTAAGTCAGAGCGATGAACATGCTCTTAGGCAAAAGCCACAAACCCCAGAGCCCCTTCTAAGGCTTTCACTTGAGAAAACCACAAAAAAGGGTCAGACACATTTGTATGGCTGCAGTCTTACCTTAGGATTTGCCACCCTTAGCTCACATGCAGCCACGTAGTCCACCTGCAATGTCCTGCCTGCTGCTGGCCACAGGGCAGGCAGAGGTCATGGCCATGCCATGACCATGGCATTTTGATGAGGCAGCCCAGCATCTCTTCTCACCCTCATACAGAATCTAGGCACTAAACATCTGGCTTTTCTGCCCAAGTAGCAGAAAAGGCTTTGAATGTCCATTAGTCCTGTCTAAAGAGACAGTATTGCTTTTTCTGTCTTTAATCTCAGGAAGAAAGGAAACAATTACATGGTCCAAAGTCTTAAATAATGGCCCATAATTCAGTCAGCCTTCTCAGTGATTGCAGCTAGCATCATGGCCCTCTAGAAATACCCTTGAACACCTCTTATACACCACCAGTCCACTTAGATGAGAAACAGGGTACCTGTTTAATTTTTAATATTAATACTCTAATATTATGGCATTTTTAAAATCAAAGAGCACACACATGTCTCAGCTGGTTTCTTAAAAAGGCAACAACATAAAGGGCAGAAGAAACCCTCGCCAAGATGCTCTAGTATTAGTAAAGGTTCACATCCACCACAGGAACCCCTTCAGGGGCAAGAAGCAGGAGGGCACCCTTTGTGCTTAAAAGGCTGCAGCAGGGGTTAAAAAGGTGGCAATCATAAATGGGCTTAGTAGAGGAGCTAGTTGAGATCATGCAGGTGAGGAACCGTCTGCAGAGTTGGAGCTTCATCAGAGGTAACTCATTAATAGGTGCCTGGGTCTCCACTGCATGCTGTTCTGAGCAGAGATCTGCTCTTTCACATGCAGATGCTACTCAGGCGCAACGGAAGGCAGTTTTGCTCTTTAGAGCGATGTCCGTTCTGTCCCTTGCACCCTGATTGCTTTCTGCAGTGATTATACTGCAACCTTTGTACTATTTTGAGCACTGTAATAATTTAGAGCTATGGTTAGATCTGGTACCTTGGCCAGGAAGTACTGAATTTTTACTAATTCCCATTGGGTAATTCTTCGAGCATCCATTTTGTTGTTTGTACATAGGACATCTTCAGTACAGAGGTGTATGCGTAAGGAATACATATGTGTGCATATGCATGCCTGTGTTCAAACAACCAAGACTTGTATAACAACCATAAGTAACCACTCAATCTCATGTTGTGAGCTTTCTTTCTGTCTCTCTGTTTCTGTATTTCTGTTCTTTATGTATGCTACATCTTTGCTGTCAGCCCTTCAAAGCCAGGGAACTGTCTCTCCTCCTATCTGCAAAAAAAAAGCACCTACCATGTTTTAGAACCCTGTGCCAATAAATAAATCAAATAACAGCTCACACTAGAGATCTGGAACTCTCCACGGTCGTTTTTATCTTCAAGTGAATGATGTGGTGGAGAAAGCTGCTGAGCTTGCAGCTGCGAAGATTGAAGCCCTTTATTTACCCACAAAACAGAAAAAAAAAGGGTTACAACAGAGCAAACTTCCCTTTGCGGACCAGGACAAACTTGTCCCAGCAATAATTCAATCTCCCAGCTCTGTCTTTTGTATCGCACTAGCTGTGAGAGTGGCTTTTTGTGACAGCGGCTTTTTGTGACAGCAGCTTCTTACCACCAAAAACTGATCACGAAAGAGTCTCTCTCCCAAAGGTCAACAAACAGATGTACATAAAAAGGAAATGTTACAAATGTTTGAGTAGTTCCTGATGTTTAGTTGTACCCAAGGGTTGCACTGTTGGTATCAAGCACATGTTCCCTTTCCTATAGTGGCACAAGGGGTTTAACTACATAAGGAGCATGTGCAAGCACCCTGACTGACCGAAACAGGGCAACGTGATTAATGTCAGACTGTGTTTATTAAACATGCTGACCTGGATGCCATCATCAGCTCAGAAAGTTCTGTGGTCACTGTGGCTGTAGCCTGGAGATGTCACCTGTGTAGACTGCTTGCGTCCTCGATGTTTTCCTGAGGCACCTGCACCTACCTAGATCATAATCACCCATAATCAAGGTGTCCTCCCTTGAGAGGGCCCTTAAAAGGCTTCTCCTGCAGCGGCAAAGTGATATCTCCATGTGGGCAGAACCTTTCCCAGGGCAGCCTTTGGGCAGCAGGGGCCAAAGCTTGAGATGTTACAGCACTAGAGGTGAACCTCTGCGCTCAGAACAAACATTTCTTCTCACGCACCATCTTGCTGCCAAGCTGAAAGAAGTATGTGACCACCCCATGATGTCCTCTTGCCCTCTCTTTCACCCCTCCCCTCCCTCTAGCACCATCTGAAACCAGGTATCTGGAGCTGGCATGGTGGGAGCGATACCTTCCATATAGGACTGACCCCTCCTGCCAGCTTGGCTTGTTCTGCATCCTCCCAGTTACAGGTACAGGAGGTATAAATATAATTACGTCTGACTGATTTAGTCAAACCATTTTAATAATCTGCAAAGCAGCTTTTAGTCTCAATGGTTAGTTCAGCTAGGAGATACCTCTTTTGCCTGTAATGGTTTTGGTGAAGTAACCTTGCTAAATCCAACAGATACCTGATCCAGCCTGCAGCTTGGTACAAGATGTCCTTGTCAAGCTTGGGCAGTGCTGTGCCTCAATACCTGAAAGTAAGTGTATGTTTGAGTGTTTCATCGCACAGAGAGGGACTGCACAGGGAGTTCAGCTCTGGTTGCCAGCCAGTAGAGCAATAAAATTAAGGCCAGCAAACAGAGAGGGGGCTGAAAAAGGACAAGCTTTTATTGAATAAAAGCATTTTGCAGAGAAAAACTGAATGATCTCAGTAAATTATATGAAAGGACACACACATATAACACAAAAAAAAAAAAAGAAAAGAAAATTGCTAGAGAGCATTTCTTTCCAGAGGGGTGAAATTCTCCTTTTTGCCCTCTGGTGATCAATGTATTTCACTGGGAACAGCAAAGCATGCCTGAAGATCTTCCCGAGAGAAAACAATAATCTTTAACAATTTGCACTGCAGCAGCAGAGAAGGTCACCCACTCTTTGTGCAGGCTGGGGGTAACGTGAGGCTAGGTCAGGTACAGGTCATGGATTTCTGTTTAAACAGATCCAGGAGCCCCTGTACCCTGCAAAACTAGTGGTGAATAACAGCCCAAATACGATAGTTCATAGGTTCCAGTGAATAAGTACGTGTATTATCTTGCTTCTCTCTCAGCTTTACAGTCTGTTCACCCTAAAGTCTGATTTTTGTGGGTTCAGGAAATTTTCCACATTTGAGGTGTACTCCAGACTCACTGGCATCAGTAGGATTTGGAGGTTGAATTCAGCTTTGAATTAATGAACTTTCTATCACATGTTCTTTCTGGTTCTTCTCTCCCCTTCATTTTAAAATGCCAGAGAAATCAATAACCAAAGCTAAGTTAACAAAAGGTTAAAATTTACCATTCTTACTGGATTTGCAACCCTTCTGAGAAGATTCATAGCAATTGTGCTATATCTTTACTGCATAATAACACATCTCACAGCTGCATTGTGCTATCTGACTATAGGACCATATAATGGACTCCATCTTCTCAGGCTTTACAAATGTATTCACAGAAAAGATAAATCATATGCTAGATTGCCCTTTTCTGAAATAAAACTCCATAGAAAGAGGATTACGCATTTCTCTAAAGCTTCTTTTTGGAATGATACTTATTATTCATTCTTGCTAGCAAGCAAGATAAATTTCACCAATTTGACTTCTGATGACAAATCTGATCTTGCAGCTTCCTACATCTTTAAAAGTGACATCTTCTCCGTTAACCTAACTCTATTTTCTGCTGTGATTGAACCCTTTTTCATGTAATTCAGTCACGGGACTTTTTTAAACATTGGAGCCTGGCATGCCCTTTCTTTGTTTTGAATCCTGTAAGGATGAATTGTACTGCCTCTGTGTCCTCATGCTCTTTGGACACATATTCTTGTCCCATGTAGAGGCTGGGGTTATATTTTTCCTTCTCCACATTTTTAGTGCGCACCTTTCATTGTGAAGATTTTATTGTGAAAATTAGACAACTTTTTAAAGTAAGAACGGTTAAAGAGGGTGGGGGACGTTCACAGGAGTGCTCTTGTGTACTTCGCCAGCATGGTGAGGCTAAGCCCTACCAGACCGATGGTCCCCACCCGTGGCTCTGACCCCCTGCCTGGGCATGATCCAGCTGAGCCATTGCAATCAACCTGGTGCTTCTCCCTGCAGGTTCCCAGGCCTATACACTGCCTGTGGGCAGCCACAGACCTTCACACATTGAAGTTATTTGGGGAATTGTCTGCCTTTATCTCCTTTTTTTAAAAAAAATGAAGCTGAAATTAGAACCAAATCCTTTAAGACATGCAGAACCATCAACCTTTAACTTAAGAAAATTTATTCTCAAGCAGTGACCTAAAATGCTATGACTTACAGCCTCAAAGCCATGGAAATTTCTACTTGGTTAGTAGCCCAGATCAAACAAGTTTCTGGTGAACCCTTCCTCACCTCCCAGATGAGGATAGTTTTTGTTTCTAGTGAAATAACAAGGCTTTCTGATTTTGTTTTATAACCAATGGCATGGTAACAAAGGTCTGTGCCTATACTAAATACTTTTGAAGGACAGTGCTGCAAGGATTTGCAAGCCACCCTGTGAAATTTTGGGCTCTCAGTGTGAAGGAACAAGATGTATTTGTACACACAGCAGCCAGTACTTGGCATTTTTGCGGCTCTTTTGACAAGAAGTTGGTCAGCATTGGGCAGGATTGCCTAGGAGACAGAGCTGCAGAGTTACTGGGCTGGCTCCCTGTTCCTGGACAGAACTGAACAAGCTCAACAAAAAGGGCCTGGCAAGTTTGTTTTCAAGTCTAATGATGAATAAACATCTCCAACTGCAGATCCTACGAGCCTCTGAACATGGGAACAGAAGCAGGGATGATTATAGCACTTTCTGCGCTTCAGGGACTAGCAGAAAAATAAGAAATTTAAGGACTGGTGAAGTCAATGTGCATGTGTCCAGTGTGTTTTTCTTTTCTCTGTCAATCTACATGAAGGGACGTTTCAGGCCCCAAACTCTTTGGACCCAATTAGGCAGCGGTAATTTAGTTGCTGCCACTGCTGTCACTTCCATTTTGATGCTTTCATAAATAAATTCCTTAAAAAAAGGGCAGTGATTATTTATCCAAGCCTGAAATTTCTTGAGCTCTTGCTTTGTGGCAAAATAATCAAATGTCAAACTCTCACCAGACTTGGCACTCCACATAGTTACGTACTAAAATACATGTGCACATACGTAGTATTAAAAACACTTATCAGAGCAGAGATCTTGGCACTGTGCTGGATCTTGGCAAGGTCAGGAAACTGTGACTAGAGGGTTTATCTTCCACTGGAGCTGACACATCATCGTCCCTGCTCAATGGTGCGAGAGGCCACGGGCCAGAAAATGCAGTAAATGCTGGGAGAAAAAGTCCTTCCTGCGCCTATACTTGCTGAACATGTTTGTTATGGCCTACTCCTGCAGGAAGTGATGATGATAGCAACCTGTGACTTTGGTATTTGCTTCTCAGGTGGGGATTTAAAAATGAATCCTGTTTCATTAATGTATTGGTGCCAGTTTTCAGAACTGAAGACCCTCATGAGACAGCTAGGACCACTTTTTGAGTACAGCCTGGGTTGACCATTTGTCATCTCAGATTGCTCTTATTTACTGATATGTCTCCTTATTGCAGTGGATCCAGGCACTTTACAGATATGTCAGTGTGTTCTTCCTGAAAGCACCCAGTGAGATGAAATCTTGTTCATTCTCCAAGGAGGCACTAGGATTAAGCAGTTCTGGATATACAACTGACAGCTCCCACTTCCCCATCCCTGTGGCTACCCACACCACTGTGCATGCTCTCTGAGATGAGATGCTCCAGCTTGCATCCCCCAGCCACCCCAGAACTCACTTGCATGCTCCTGCTGTGTTCATATCCCTGTGCAGCAGTTACCTGTGCTGGAGGGGGAGCAGAAGGCTCCTGTGCAAGATGCCTAACTACAGCACCGTCTTTCCACTCCTGAGTCCTGTCTCTGAACACTAATGTTCTCCAAAACCTGGGTCCTTCAGTCCTGCACCACGAACAGTCAGGATGATTAAACAAGGGATAAACTGCATTCATGTTAATACATCATATATAAAGAGCAAAGAGAGAAAATTGTCAAAAATAAAAGGAAATCCTTCCCAAGTGACTTTTATTAACTGAAAGCGTCAACAAGCTTTTAAACAGAGCAACCTCACTCTGATGCCTTTGCTGCAGCCTTTCATGCTGCCTGACATTGTCCTGGAGACATCCTTTAGGTGTCTAGTCATACCAAAGGGACACTGGAATTAGGTTATTCAGGATGTTCCCAATTATCTCCATTACTCTCTTTCTCCACCATTAAGGCAGCTCTGGGAGCTCTACAAAAATAGAACCAGCAAAAAAAAAAAAATAATTGGGAGCAAATTAACCACAGAAGATGTAGCTTTGTCCTTCAAGATGACCAATTAGAGGTTTCTGTTTTATCATTGCATTTTGATTCACTTGCATATCTGTCCCATTTATCAGGTCCAGCTATCAAAATAAAAGATACACACAACAAAGAATTGAGGAAAACTCTTTTCTTTGAGGTACACAATGCCTTCAAGTCTGCTTTGGCTACTTTTCTTATTTGAGTCATATCTCATGTTGTCGGAGATGACTTTCTACTCCCTGTGCTGCTGGGGGTTTAAAATCTAGGCCTGAAAGTGGGATCCCTCTCTGAGTGCTCCTGGATGTGCCACCATGTAAATTTTGTAATGTTTGGGAGTTTATGTAAGGTTTGTCTTTGCCTTTCTGGGATTGGGCAGCACATATGGTTTATGTCAGCATTTGTAAGGTTATTGCAAAGGTTATCTTTGCTAAATTATAGCCTTTTGTTTATCCGTGTGGTTGGGTATGGTGCAAACAGCTGCACTGTCAGTAAAATCTTTCTGTTGCCCTCAACCCTGACCTGGAGGTACCAGACTCTGAGAGGTTACGTGGCTCTGTATGAAAGTAGCTTTGAAGGGGCTGTGAATTAAAGCTGACACTGTACCTGAAATACCTGCCCCCAAATTAGCTGTTAAAAATCAGGTAACCGACAGAAGATGCCAGTATGTCTTTGTCTAGCAGCTCACCGTGGTCAGTGCAGCTTCTCCTTGCCCTAGGAACTCATGTGTAACCTGTCCTAAAGATAAGAAAAACTACAATTGAACGGGGATAACTGGAAGCACTCCAAGAGGGTTGGGGGAAAAAAGACGTTCTGCAGCATATGAACATGATGTGGGCCTCTTGACAGCCAGGGACTGCGCTCCACTTCAGCAGCCCTGAAATCATGCTGCTGTGGTCTTGCCACAAAATACGTGCCATCCCTCCCCTGCCATCCCTCCCCTTTGTTCTCCTTCTCTGCCCACACATTAGTGTGAAATAGGAAAGCCCATGTTGCAAACAATCACATTTAACCTCTTTGTTTACATGCATTCTGTCAGAGATGGGGGGCCCATGATCCACTGGAGGCAGAATTTCTTTTTCTTCTTCTCAAATTGTCCTAAAATCATCTGTTCGATGAATTATCAGCTCCTCTTTTCCTGACCCTGCATTTTGCTGGGAAAATTCAGTTTCAGATTTGAAATTTCTGACTCAGACTCACTCTTTCACACTATCTATGAGGCTTTGTTCTGATCCTGTCTGTGTCAGTGTGCCTCAAGCATAAAAGCACTGAAGTAAAATGGTGTTAATCTGCTGTGCAGCCCAAATCTGGCTTGCTGCGTATGTGCGCATCGGCCTGCATGTACGTATGCCTGAGCACATGCATGTATGTGTGTAATCTATCTGAAAAGAGGATCTAATTAGAGCTAACCAAATACTGGAAGCAATTTTACTTTGAATAAATTATTCAAAGCATTTTGTCTTTGCTCATCTCATAAATTATTCAACGAATAGTATTTGAATGGTGCTAGAGATGGGAGGCTACTGCAGAAATGATTAGTCAAATAGCATATTCAGTAAAGAAGATCAACATTTGCTAAATAATGTATTTGGCAAATAGTATTCATCCAGCCTTAGTTCTAATTGATCCAACGAGAAATGCAGACAGGACATGGCACTTGTGGATGGCTTGGTATGTGCTCGAGGAGCTTATATTTTCTGCTCTTTCTCCTTCTCCCTGATACAAATAAATGTACAGTTTCCTGTTAGCATGGATGTGTGAAACCCAGTTGTGCACACACCCCACGTGCCTGTGCTGGTACACCCCACATTTGTGTGCACTTTCCCTTCTGAGTCACGGTCAAGAGGACAGCCTCTGGGCAAGTGTCCTACTGCTAGAGGAAGATATCCAGATCTCAGCAAGCTTGCAGACTCTTCACTTACTTTCTTGTATGTAGTTAGTGTCAGTCATGTGGGCAGAAGTTCTACCAACACAGAAGGCCAGCACTTTTCCTAATACTTTGTCCTCAAATTGTGTAGTGACAAGGCCCATTGTCCTGAACTAGCATAAAAATAAGAAAGAACCCCCAAAACAATAAAAAAGCCAAGCCCTCATTGACTTGTCTGGAAAGCTGCAGGCATACAAATAATTTATAGGAAAAGAAGGGGAATCTTATTTGCTGCAGAAGCTGGTTTCAGGGACATGAATTAATACAGTTTTTGTGGTAATTTTATGTCAGACAATATGGAGACATGCTACATCTTTGTTAAATTTTAAGTTCTTTTTTTTTCCTTTTACCAACCTCACTTCTTCCTTTTTATGAAAATAAACCCCAAACAAATCCAAACTCCTCCTTTCCACATGACATTTCTTTCTGTGCAGCCTTTCATCAGAAAAGAACTGTTTTTCTTGGAAATGTCGAGCTAAGCCTTTGAAAAAATTAGATGTCACTTGCTGTGTGAAATGTCTTCCTTCTTTTTCAAAGCCAAACCTCAAGGATATCTTGTTTAGAAACTTCACATCTGCTTTATTTAACAATATCCAGGCCCATACAATTCAAATTAGATTGCTATTGTATTTTGATGGTACTATTATTAATAGAAAAATAGAAGTCAGCTAAAATATCTGTGCAGAGTGCCAGACACTTTGCATAGCCACTTATTTTTTAAACAGGTCCAGAGGCTGAGGACCCATCGTATGCTCAGGTGCTACTCGTTGTGGCTTCCCGTGTCAGGATCTGTCCCATTCTTTTTAACCATTGCACACATACGTACATGCATTTTGCATACTCTTCTCCACGCCTGATAGCCCAGCAGCCTGCCAATGTTTGAAATTCTTTTGACTTTATTTATAAGGAAGGTTAAGAGTGGGAATTTTCAAGGCTAGACCCTTTCTGCATTTACTGCTGTAGAAGAAGAGAGATGAATGGCAGACAGATGCTTAAGCAGAGAAGTCGACTGAATAAAAACCACACGCTGATTTCTTGGCTGGTAAAGAGGATTTGCTGGATTTTTCTATTTCCATTTGCAAGCAAAGTGTTATCCCCTCACAGTAACTCAAATTTGGCTCGAAGCTCCTCAGTGGCGTGAGCCAGGCTGAATTCTGGCACCCCAATGGCAAGGGCTGCGGCTGCCAGTGCCAGCACTGCTATTCAGCCATAAGCCACTCTGAAGTCACTGCACTTACTCATGACGAAAGCAAGCAGAAATGTAGTTTTGCAGCTAAAATTAGGTTGTAATCTATTTTATGCAGCATTAATCACTCTTGTTAATAAGTCCCTCCAGCCATGTTTAAATCTAGCTGTAAGACCTGAACGAGCACAGTAAAAGGCTCCATAAAATCAGTCCAAGCTATGCCCCCCCATAGTGACTAATTATGTTAATTAATTCAAAGCCTGATTAAACAAAATTATGCTGAAACAGAATCATCTCTGTGAGTCTTCAGAAATGCTGCTTTTATAAATAAGGAATAAATAATTTACTGCTGTGGAAATTTGGGGTTTGTACATGCATTCTGTTTTGTTTTGTTTTGTTTTAAATTTAATCTAACATTTGCCTACTTCATTTCTGATTTCATAAGAAAGCCTGTGGCCTCAGGGCTTGCCCATCACATGTTGTGGTAGTGGTTGGTTTATTCCTGAAATAGCACATAGCTGCCCTGGCCTTCCCTTGCAGGAGTGACTGAACAGAAATTACTTGAAATGGTGAGCACCAGAGATGACTCTGAGCAAAACCCTCAAGCCTCAAATTCCCCGCAGTTTCAGAAAGCTTGGCTAAGGCATCTTGACCATTGAGGCTTGGTCATCCAAGCTAAAAATAAACACCCTCATCTACCAGAGATCTACAGAACCATTTTTAACTTGCTCCAGTGGAAATTAAGAAACTTTGTTGTTTGGCTGTTGCCAAGGAGGCATCTGTGATGCTCTCCCAACCCGGGATAATGCAGCTCAACATTGCTTCCTCTTGAAATGTAGACAGGCCTCACTGACACAGACTGCACGGGAAGCCAGGGGCCAGGCGTACCCCTCAGCTAGGGCTGATTTCGGCAGCTGAAACCAGAGGGAGCAGGGGATCCTCATGGCATGGACACTGCTCTCAGGCCTGACCTGTCCTCAGGGAGGTGCCTGATGCCCAGGGCTGGGGCTGCCTCAGTGCCCCTGGTTGCCTGCTCCTGGCCAGGGCCTGGCTGCCAGGCCCTGCCCCAGTGGACCAAATGGGGAGCCCCTAACAGCCCTAGAGACAAATCATACCTCATTTGAGCATTGCCACATCGCACAGGTGTGCCATTAACAGCCTTATTTTGGTAAGTGAGCAGGGTTTGTTTCCTTCAAGAAGGGTAGCAAGTTCATTCTGGCTCACAGGGCATTAGCAAGAGGTGCAACCAAAAATGACAAACCTGGATTTTGAGCTAGACTTAACTATTGTGCATAGTCAAGGTTCAGCCAAGAGAAATAAAAATACTGAGCTGCAGTTTAAAATTATTCAACATTTAACTATTATAAGAGTAAGTAATACTGTAAGTAAATAATGAAAACTATTGTGTCTTAGTAATCAGTGAATGCTGTGGTTTATATCCTCTGTAGTTCTGTAAGCAGAATAAGTATTATTTTCAGGGCTGGCTCCCTGTGTCTGAATACACTTACATTTTAAAACCCAGAAGACGCCAGCAACCTCAAATGCTGGATCAGAGGCACAGTGAAAACAATACACAAGAGTATTTTCTTCTCTCCAGAAACTGGAAAAAAGAGAGTGAGACTGTAAGAAATAGTAACTGAGAGGCACAAAATGTGGGAAACTGCTCAGGGAAGCTAAAGATATCTGGAAAAAAAAAAGATAATTAAGAACAAAGACGTTTGCTTTTAGAGAAAGAGCCTCTGGTGATAGGATATGTGATTAGGTGGGGATGGAGAAATTGTCAGTGGTGGGGAAAGGCGGATACGTTGGATAAATATTTCTGTTTTGCAGTTGGAAATAAATAATTTATATCCTCATTTTAAACGAGGACAGAAAATACTTTCCATTACTAAGCAGAGTAACTGTTGAATAACCTTTAAGAGAGAGAAAAATATTTATATCTGTACCTCTAGAGAAGCTACAACCCAGGGCTGTAAAGGACCTGGCTGTGGGGGTCATGAGCCCACCAGTGCTAGTGCTAAGCAGTTTCCGGATGCTGGAAGTCCCCCAGGAAACTAGGCAAAGGCTAATTTTATGTCAGTAATTCCAAAAAGGGGAGCAGATGAGTTGGGTTTCTCTCTGCCGATTAGCCTGACATCAGTCCAGAGTGAAATAATGGAAAAGCTGATACATGATTCAGCTGATAAGAACAGATGAAGAACAGGAATGTAATTCATACCTCTCAACATGTGGGAATCCGAAACGGGAAAAGTGAATACTTTCAGAGTCCATGCTTTAAAATTCATGTTGAAAAAAACTAGAGTGTGGAGAAAGCAGTCACAAAATGATTCACAGGAGGAAATGCCTTCTAGGGAGACACTCAGAGTTTAGCTTGTCAGAAAGAAGGTGGAATGGTGCCTGAATTAAAATTTATAAGTAACTTCACAGGGATAAAATGGCAGACCCTAAAGGGTTACTTAGCCTGGCAAAGCAAGACAAAATGAGAAACAATGACTGCGAATCAAAGCCAAATCAATGCACCTGACAGAAGGCTCACATTTTTAACAGAGAAGATGATTAATGAATGTGATGGATTCTGCATGTTTTGATGGCTCCAGTTCAAGCCTGAACTGCCTTTTGAATACACAACCTCTTGGGTTCAGTGCAAGGAAAAGTGTTTAAAATTAAATGACCTGTGATATATATGCAAGATGGCAGACTGAAGAACAGTTTGTCTGATAGTCCCTTCTGGCCTTAAACTGCAGGCAATGAAAACTGAAAGACAAATCTGGTCCTGCATTGTTTTTATGGATAAAAGTACTTTGATTTTTTGTGTGTGGGTGTGTTTTCAGGTGGAGAGTGTCCCCAGGTGGGTTGGTCACCCACTAGGGGCAGGAAGGTGTGTGCTGTGGTGTCTTTCTTGCAGTGTGACCCACGACAATACCACCTATGTGCAGGAGGGTCAATCTCTGCAGCCATAGGAAGCCTGATGCTGCATATTTTGTGGTGCTTATATGCACACAGAAGCCCCTTGCCTAAGCAGCCTTCAGGGAGCAATTCATTGACAAAATACAGAATCCACCCCATAATCCCTGTGGGTCTCCTGGGAAAGAAGGACAGTTAGGTACAGGTTTCTTGATTAAGCTGTCATAGCAGCCCTTTGCCCCCAAGTAACTCCTTATCCATTGCAACCTCCTGTCTGGATAGGAAACGTTTTAAAAACTCCCTAGAAGTTGCACTGCAGTATGGGAACCTGTCCCTGTATCTAGCCAAAAGCACCTCAGAGACCTTGATCCTGTGGAGACCCACTAGGTGTTTGCTTTGGCAATAGAAAAAAGGAAGCAGAAGGAAGCATTGCACCCATGCACGCACCCTGTACCAGGCAGAGGGAAAGCAGATGATGCTTGAGGACAGCACAGCCTCAACGAGACAGATTCTGGCTTCGTCATTTTGCCATCTGAATGACCCTGCCGATTTGAGCAGAGCTGCAGAAGGCATCGTATGTAAACGTGGCCCCCCTGGATATCACAGTTGCTCAGGCGTGCAGGTAGAGTAATGCTCAGTATCCTGTTGTTACAACAGATAGCGTGTTGTTACGGTTTGTTTGCTACCACCTAAAAGACTAAAAAGAAGTGCTTTATTGGCCTTTTCAGACATTCTGCACTGTGGAAAAAAAAATGTTTCACTGCAAACTCACATGTTGTCTTTTGCACAGCTCTGTGAAATACTTTGCATGGTAAAACGTGCCTCAGAGGGAAGATTATGTGAAATGAGTATTTGAGCAGAAGTGACTAATCCCTTCAATTGACAGTTGGTAGGAGAGGTTAACTGCAAAAAGGTTTGATGTATGTAAAGCAAAGAGATCCGTCTTTTGCAGTTTGCTGTTGCTATTGCAGCTAAAGTAGTACAATTTTTTCCATTGTAATTCTGTGCTCTGTTGTTTGCTCATGTGTGAGCCATTTTCCTCAGGCTGAATTCTCCACCTTTCTGAATCTCTTTAACACCACTTTACAAATCAAATTTAGGGCTTCTTTCGGGTACAGTGTAACAAATATTTATAACTAAATTAAAAATGTATCACTATTCTACTGTGGTAGGTACGGTACAAACGTATATTGAACTAGTATGAATATTGTTATGACATTTTCTCAGTCATATTCTAGCTACAATTTTAGAGGCAAGAAGCAGATTTTGTGGACAGAAATAACCTCCTCACTGGCTATTATTCTTCCTGCAGCTCCACTCTGTTTTGCGCCTTTTGCAGCCATTTACACCTGGCTGAAAAGAAAGTGGAGTAACTGTAAAATGTCACCCACTTTGCACAGTTAGAAATGGCTGCATGACAGAGAAGGCGGTGAAGAAATCAGGCCACAGGGAGGGAGCTTTCACCCATGCAGAGTTTAACCTGAAGAGCTGCACACCAAGATGTGCCAATATGAAAGTGCTAGCAGAGGCTTCTGGAGAAACAGCTACTGAGACTGCAGGGCTCAATCTGTGTTCATGCAATTATGACCTGTCGCATTTCACCTCTGCGGTACTAGTTTTTATGAGTTTCATAAACTCCCAGCCTGGAAGGGACAACTGTGATTTTGTTGTTATTTAGCAGTGGTATTATTCTTTTTCCAAGCAATTTTGATTCTGAGCATGAAAATTATGTTTGAGGTACACTTTCAGGTGGTGTGTCCTGGAAAGTTCGTCAGTTTTGATCCAAAGATGCAAACTGACCAACTCATGACTCTTGCTGGCAACATAACCAGTGATTAGTTATCCTTGTTCTTAAGTGCAAAATCTTCTTTTACTTCACATTGTGATCTTTGCAGTTTCCCAAATTCCAGTAATCAGATTTGGTTAGGTTTTTGTTGGCTTCATTTAAGAATTATCCCCACAGAAATCTGAGGCATTACTGTAGCCTAAACCTGGTGTAATTCAGTAGTAAATCATGCCTGTGGAGAGAGGATGTGTCTATCACGCTAATATTGTTTTCCTGTCATTCACATGCCGCTTTAATATGTTCCCTTCACATGTTTAGATATCGCCATGTTTTTACAACAAAATATTAATACTACAGGGAAAATAGGATAGTGCACCCATTTTATAACTTGTTTAATTCCTCGTTGAAGAGCTTGACATAATTGGAAATGACTGTAGATCTGTTGTTATAATTAGAATTTGGTCTTTAGCCCTAGGCTTTTCCCCTTCAAGGGGGTTGATTGGAGGCCTGGGAGGCCTCACATCTCAGCGTGCTATTTCCTGAAGCCTCTTTCATCCCTGCTGCTAAGTGTCTACTGAGTGACTTGGAGGGTAAAGAATGAAGCTGTACAGGCACTGCAGAAGCAGAGCAAATAAGTGATTTGTGCCGAGGTAGAGACAGACCAAACCATGCTTTCCACAGGCAGCAGAGCAGCCAGGATTTTCTGTCACAAAGTGGCACCAGTATCGTCTGCTGAACGTTGTGGTAAATCTCTGGTTAGAAACTACTAGGCAAGTGCGATGAGAAGAAGAAAGGAAGGAAAGGAACACAGAAAATATTACGAGGAAGACACAGCCTTCTGGTGTCTGTGGGGAGGAGAGCTTTCTGTGCGTGCAAAGGATTTCTCAGACTCATTTTTCTAGGGTTGGCCAGAACAAATCCATGTGGGCTGATGTACTGCCAGAACTACCACCAGCACACTAGGGTCAGCTGCACCTGGACTGCAGGAGGGAAGCAGGGGGAGAAGGCTGTAGCATAGCCCTGCTACCATATCCTAGACACGTTAGCAGGAGCATCGCCACTGTGAGGCACCCGATTAGTTCCTTCTTATAGGAACAGGGCTTTTTGCACCACAGCGGAACTTGAGAAACCATCTTTTTATAGAGTCTTGGTTTGGCCTGCGAGACATTGCAGTGAATTCTCAGCTGCTGTAAATTAGCACTGCTGCATGGTCTTCCGTTACGCCAGCTGGGGGCTAGGCCCTTATCAGAGTTTATTTACAGAAATGGGCACGATCTTTCAGAGCAGTCACACTGCTGGAATAGGCAGCGGAGTGACAAAAGATGTGGCTGGAAATGTGTTACAGGATCTCTTCTCTGCTGAAGTGCACAGAGGTGGTGCAGGTATATGTCACTGGTCTCTGAATCATCAGGTATCTCTGCACGCTGTTGTCAGAAACATACAGCTGCAAAACCCATTTGTCCCAGGGACTTCAATGGGTCAAAATGCTATTGTACCTGTGTGCAACAAGCTCTCCACAGTGTGACATGCATGTCTGTATGTTTGCAACACAGGCCTATGCACATGTGCATCCAGTTTCATACACCCATCCAACCTGGATCTGCACAGCCTCTCAGCTTCATAGAAGTGTATTTCCACTAAAATTAGAGACCAGAAGCATTTACAATGGGCTCTCTAGGATGTCTTGATCCAGAACAAAACTTATTCAGACTCTTCAAGACGTTTTTTGGCTGAACACATCACCCCTTCTCTGCTCCTCTCCTTTCTCTCTTGCACAAACTCATGCATAACTTTTTGGTGACTTTGCTATAAAAACTCTGCCACCCATCCCCAGGAAGTCTAGACTCTGGAGAGTTGGAATGTGCTTTATTGATCTGTCAAGCCATTATATCTGGCCATTAGATTCACACATACTCTTCTGAGATTAGCTAAATCGCTCTGCAAACTGTTAATAGGCAATTTCACAGACCCGACTGTCCAAAGATAACAAGAAAAGTTCAGAAAACAGAGTTTAGGTAACTGATCTGTGACTGCTGAGGGCTTGTAAAGCTTTCAGAATGGGCTGTGAGTGAAGGCAATTGGTGAGGAGCAGAGGCAGCCCGGATCGCCCAGGATATAGTCATTACACCTATTTTGTTGATTATGTGTCACTCACTGCAACAACTTGGTATTATTTGCTTGACCTTTGTTCTTTGGCCAAAGGTAGGGGGTAAGTCTGGCAGGAACTGTCCTGTACCTCCACGTGAAATTGGTGGATAAAGATGCATGAGGAGCTGCTGGGCTAAGCAAAATAACTTCACTTCCTGTGGTGAAGCCTGGAGGCTGAATTTCAGGGAGCAACTGACATTTCCAGCAGCTCTCTGGGATCTCTGGGGATCCCTGGAAGCAAAAGTGTGCTGAGCCATATGCTTCTCCAGGAAGTGGCCCAGGTCATTGTCTGTTAAAGAGAGAAGCATTGTCCATTGTTATTACCTGTGCTCTCAGAAACAGGCAGGAGTGAAAATGTCAGACCTCACCGCTGATGGGGAAACAGATGCCTTTCTGCATTTAAGCATGAGTTCATGGGCCCTTTGGGGAGCAACATGTGAATCTCTGTGCAACACATGCATCCAGAGATGGACCCTGAACTAGCATCTTGCTCTCTGCAGAGAGCTCCCAGCAGGACCTCCTGAAGATGGCGAGAAGCAGCAGAAACTCCAGCCTGGCTGAGCTAGGGACCCTGTGAATACTGCCAGGCCAGGCCAGGATGACTGTGGGCCTGTGTATGGAGTCAGCAAGCTGTGCCTGTGCTACAAACGCTGCAGTGCCCATGCTGCTAATTTCTCCTCTGGGGTCGAACAGGTAGCAAACACCCTTCCTTATGACACAGATTCATAAACTGGAAGAATTTGCCAAGCCTAAACTGAAGTCCAGGGTCACATAGCTCCATTTACCCTCCTATTCTCCAGGGAAGTTTGTTTGCCTCTAAATGTCATTGCCTCTGGAGAGCTGCCAAAACATATTTCTTGGCAGGGCTTGGATCTTCCCACCAAAAGGTCGTTATCATTTCATAAGAATAAAGGGAGGTGCAAACCTCCCCAGTTCCTTGGCAAATAAACAGGCCTCCCTTGGAGACTTACTCATCCTAATGCTAGAAAGGGAGAAAGCAAAGAAAAAGCTGTGAAATATATTTTTTTCCTCAACTTATAGGATAATTTGACTTCCAGGTTTCCTTTCCTCATCAGCAAGAACTCAGAAAAGTGGCTAAAGCTAAGGAGAAGTTGTCTTAGCGGCAGCACAGCCTCTATTTTATCCTCTCTTGTTGTCCTGGTTTGAGCTAAATAGAACTAATTTTCTATTTAGTGATTTTGCTTTTCAGCTCAGTCTCTTTTAAGTGGCTGATCTTGCTGAAACTAAAGGCATTGTTTTTCTCAGACAGTGCTGCTAGAAGATATGCTCAAGGTCAGTTGTCTCACCATGGGTGCCGTGTCTGCACCTACGGGGAGAGGAAGCGGACCTAAAACTGACCAATGAGGTATTCCATCCCACATACGTCATACTCGGTATAAAAGCCGAGGCATCACGAGGGTCTCAACCCTCCTTCCATCTTGGAGCTCTTCCATCTCGGTCCCTTCCATCCGTCTTGATCCTGCAGTGTCTGAACTCTGAGCAGAGCCCTGCTAGTTCGTCTGCCTCTGATCCTGTTTCGTGTGTTCCTGCATCCTGCTCCCACCTGCTGCTGACTTCAGTCTGGGACTTTTCCAGTGCCCTGCTCCACAGAGCCTCTGGTGATGTAATCGTCACTGGGGGGAGGGTGGGGGAGGATTTTATATTGGTTTTGTTTATATGTTTGTACATATCTGTATATATTTCTTTATTTTCCTATTTATATTATTATCCTGTAATATTAATATTATTGTTTTATTAAACCTGTTAGTTTTATTTTCCAACCCGTAAAGTCTCTCTTCCTTATTCTCTTTTCTCTTCCCTTCTGGAGAGGGGTTAACAGAGAGCGTCTGTCCAGGATTTAGCGGCCCACCCAGCCCTAAACCACGACACTTGTGTATCTTGTTCATGCTCCTGGGGTCAAGCTGACCTCTGCAATTGCCCCTTTAGATCAAATGGGGAGCAGTTTTAGGTCAAACCACTGGATGTTGGATATTTCCCCATTCCCTTTGTAATGTGAGGCCTGGCCAATTTCCAAAGCTCATCTAGGGGTTTTACAGTGGGGACTGAGGATACTGAGGTGCCTGCGATTGCTACTGCTCTCTTCCTGTGGCACACGAAAGCTGTGGCTTTTGTTCTTTGCTGCTGGTCTTGAGCTTGTTACAGAGCCTAGAGAAGCAATTTGTGGTTGCGGGCTGAGGGTGGATGCTCTGGAGATCTGTCTGAACTCACCATCTGACTCTGGTTGTGGTGGGCTGAGCTTGTCCCGGGACCCTTCTAATTCCAGCTTTGCTGTCTGGCATGACTCCTGGTGTCATGCAGACCGCAGTAGTTCACCCAGTAATTCATACCAGAAGGAATTATTCTTCTCTGCTTTAGCAGCAATCATGCAGAGCCCCAGCATAAGGACTGCAAGTGAGGGCTTCCTTGCACTAAGTGTTTTTACTCCTTCCTTCATTCATTAAGGGGATGAGAAGTGCAGGGTGATGGTTATCAGCCTCTCTCCCACTGCCTGGAGGAGAGCAAGGTAGAAGTGAAGCCCTCCTGGGGTAAAGGGAGAGGGCTAGGCTGTGCCAAGAGTCAGAGGGGACTGGTGGGGTTCTTCAGTCCAGCTCACACTAAATATTGTATATGGGTTCCCAGATGGGGTATATTTACACTGTCATGGCATGCATGCCTTCTGGGAACTTGGTGAGCCAGGTGCTGAGGCCCAGTTTTCCCACCTGCTGGGAGCTCTGCAGAGTCACTGTCTTCTGCAGGGAGCACAGGAGTCTGTGGGTGGTGGTGTAATTTTTGCTCCCACCAGTTCAGCTGCACTTTCTCCAGCCTCCTCATATGTACCCTTCCCCAGGAACTGAGAGCTTAGGAACAGGGGCAGGTGAATCCCTGCCAAGCAGACGTCCAGCCAGTGCTATTTAATGCCTCACTTCGCTTCATCCTCTGCCTTTCAGTTCCTGCTCCCTGTGAAGACGCGGGGGCTGTGCAGGCTGTCCGTCCCACACAGCTCATCCCCACATCCCTCTGACGTATATTGGCAGGATCTGACATCCTCCCTCCAGGGGCTTTCCCCTGTGGGCAGCAGAAGGGGAGAGGAGTAGCATATAGTGGTGTTTGGGCAGGAACTGGCAACAACAAAACACAGGGGAATTCGGAATTAGAAGATTGCAGCTCTGATCTTAACCCTTCCTAGCAGGTGTCACCACATTAGCTGCTATTTTTAGAGCTGCCTTTTCCTGTGTTGTTTGAGTTCCAGCCTAGCACTGCCACTAAGAGATAAGACCAGAGGCTGGCTGTTCCTGAAAATCAGAAATCGTTCTCAGAGCAGCCATGAACCATATCTTCAGCTGGTGTCAGGCACTGACTTGTTGCAGTCACAACAGCTGAGAGTCTTGCCCAGCAGCCTGGGTCCAAACCCATGATATGGGGCTGAGAGTTAAGGATTGCCCATTTCCTTGGAGAGACAGCTGAGACTGCAGCCAGAACTTACTCCTACATGCGCAAGCACTTGGAGCAAGGTGAAGGCAGCAAAAGGACATCCTTGGTCCCAGCCAGCTCAAGTCCTGTTGTTGGATAAGGCTTGACTGAATCCAAGGATCGAAACCAGCTGGGTAACACTAGTGTAAAATACTGGACTGTGCATGAGAGGATGGGAAACTTTGCCCACTGTTGTGTGAACAGGGGATAAGTAAGAACAGGGAGGAAAAGCAGAAGAGAAAGGCTGAATACATCTCTTTTTTTGGCAGATTTTACCCCTCAGATGTCTTTGTGTGACTCCAATTCTCTTTGGTGGGAATGGTAGGTGTGTTTTTGTGAGAAAAAATTTGCATCATTAGGCATTACCTGAAGTAGCCTGGCAAACTAAAGGCTGGTAAAAGCTAACTGTTGTCCAGATAAACAATAAAAAGCCCGGACCCTTGAGGAGAGTCATGTACTTATACAGATTTGAGGATGGGGCCTTACTGTGTAGAAGCAAGTTCTGTTCCTATGTAGCCCACTTAGGTATTTGGGAGTCAGTGTGTTACTCCACAAATCTGCTTTTGTGAGAGCAGATAATTTCCCTATCTGCACTTTCAGGGAAGGTGCTGGAGCCACGTGGATCAGTTTTCCTCTCCCTCATGGTAGTCCCTGTCATCTCCATTGGAGCTGGAGATATCAATGCCACTGACACTGGCCGAGAACCAAAAGCACACCAGCTTATCTACACACCCTTGGTCAGGAAAAAAATTGTGGAATGCAGTGGATCTTGGGACTTGCTAGACCAGCTAGTGAGAAAGTATGAGACAAGAGACTTTGGAGACGAGAGCTTGCCCGCCTCATTGCTCTTACAGGGACATGGGTGCTCCATAAAGCCTACACCTTTACTCCTGCATCAGCAGAAAGGACAGCCAACCACATGGCCAGATGTACTCTTCCTCTGGTTCCACCTGGACTCTATCTCTGCATGTGTGGTCACTGGTGGTCAGGAAACCATGCTTCTCATTCCCTCTGCAGACATCTGCAGTGCCTGGAAAAAGTCATCCAGAAAATGGAGATGTCAAAATAGAGACGCACGCATCACGCATCTTTGTACTGCCAAAGTGCAAATGACATCCTAGTGCCACACTAGTACTTTTGCTGATTTTTCTTTCTGGAGTGGTTGCAGATGCTGGAAAACAGAAAAATGCTTTCTCTGGGGAGCTGTCTACAGACCTGCCCAAAAGCTACTGCTGGGAAGTGGAGTGGGAGGCAGGATGCTGTGCAATCAGCCCTTGATACCAGCCCACCTAGACATAAACACTGGTTGTGTCCTCTGGTCAATTCAACAAAAACACTATTGTGTGCTCACATGTGATCCACATCAAATCCAGGAGAGCTGGCACGGCACAGATCCGGAATTAATAACTGTGGATCCCCCACCTCGGAAGGCTGCATAGTAGTGGTAGCTCAGAGACCCTGACGGCTTCAAGAAATAGTTGTGTGATGGCTGTGTTTTCAGTAAAAGGATTAGCTATAATTAAATGACACTAGATTCATTAATTAAATGGCTCTGTTCATATGATCCTTTCACTGCTTTGGGGTAGGACTTTCAAAAGTGCTCATCTTTGCCCTAACTCTGCTCTCACAAAAGGTAGTCTGGAGTTGTACCAGCACCTTCAAGCAGAGAAAAAGCCTTTTGACAACTTACCTTCAGTTTCAAGTTGAAGGCCCTTTAATGGCTATGATGGCAAAACGCAATGGATCTTGGTTCCCAGTGCAACTCACAGGATATTTGCAGTGCACAGGCTCTGTCTGCTCTCCCTACATGAAACAAAGTCAGCTTCAGAATACAGATAGACGGGGGCCTGTAGGAAACAGCAGAGGTGTAGGGGAGGATGGAGGGTTCTGTAGCTGGGGTGCTCCTCAGAGAGCCAGTGCTCCAGGAAAGGGGCATAGGAAGGATGCTCCAGGTTTAAATGTGCTACATGAAAAGGGTGCCAGGGTATGTATGACAGAAAAGATCTCTCCCTGCCTACATCCTGTCCCTCTTCCACTTTGCTTAATCCTGTCCTGCCTTTTTGAAATGTCACCTGCCGACTCAGCCAATGCACAGTCCTTCCTCACTTCCTATCCCAAATTGTTCCAGAGCTTTGCTATCCCCCCCGGTAAAGTGACACTGCAGTCCGTTCCAAAGATGTGAAGGACCTTTCTTCCCTATCATTTCTTCCATAAGCAAAAGGTCAGAGCTATCACTTCTGTGCCCGGGTAGGAGGGACAGCTGTGAGTTGAGTCATCCCCCAGGCGCGTACAGCACGGGGTGTCCTATAGATCCACTATTGTCTCAGGAGGGCAGTGAAATCCAGCCCAGCAACCTCGGGCCTGACGCAGCTTTTCCAGCGCCGCTGATATTTTAGACAAGTGATTATTATTTCAGAAAAGGAGGAGGTGATTTCCACTCCTTCTCTGTATCAGGAAGGCTGACATTAAAAAGCCAAAGGTGACCAGTAATTGTTCATGAGCTGGAAGCAGTCTTTCAAAATGACAGCTGAATTATTCTCTGCCCTGCATGCCATGTTGTGGCATCCCATTGAATTCGCTGTTTTTCAGAGTTGAATCTAGCCTTCCACAAAGAGGAAAAAAATGGAGAAAACATATCTGCCCCCTTTTTTTTTTTCAGACTTCACTTGATGAAGTTCACAGCTGGCAAACGCAGAAGGTGGAAAGGGAAATACTGCTTCAGGCAGCGCTGTCATTGTAACCCTTGGAATTTAGGGCTGCAGGGGGCTCTTGCGCAGCTCTCTGTTTATTTCAAGGACAGCAGCACAACAAATGCAACAGTCGGTAACAAAAGCTCGGAGAGGAAAGCAAGAGCCAGCAGAGGACAGGGAGGAATTGCTTTACAAGCGTGGCACTGAGGGACTGATTTGGGAGGTTATCTTTTACTAAGGTATTCAGGAATCCTCTGGGAATGGAAGGCAACATGTTGTTAGTTTATAGTTTTGTATTATGTATTTGGTCAAAACTTGGAGAGTTTGGCTCTCTGGAGCCAAAAAGAGACTATGGGCCTATTTCTGATCCTTTTTGTGTTCTGATAGAGATTTCCATCGCACATGGAACTAATCCTAGAGGGTCACAGCCTCTGAAAATGTTTGTCCTCATATTTTGGGTTATATTAGCTAAAAATGCAGCTTTTTTGTTTTTGCCTGCTCCCCAAACAAAACAAGTCTTATATGATTGCATTTCTCTCCATGCATTTGTCTCTCGAACTTCCCACCCATCCTACAAGAAACTTTGATCCCATTGACTAATGTGGCCAAATCTGACATAGGGATAGAGATCAAAAAGGCATTACATTCCTACAAGTTTCCTGGAAACTGGTGGTTATTCAGAAGGCAGAGTATAGTGTACTAAAGGCCATATAGAGTATCCTATGGCATACATAAAATCAGTGCATCTGGTGAAGAAAAAGCTGCAGTGTGATATTAACATAGTCTGTTCAGTTCTATCTGCTGAGTGGATGTGGTCAGAGTCTGTCTGGTCAACATCCAGCACTGGGATCAACAAAAGCACACAGTGCCCCATGACCTCTCAGTGGTTGGGGTACACATAAGTTGCTGCAAAGGGGCTTGGACTCGAGTGTGTGAATGTGGAGCAGGGATAGGAGCATTCGGGTGGTGGGAAAGATCAAAGACAACCTGGCAGAGGTGTCCAGAGGTTACTGCAGTGAAAAGCTATGGCCAGAAGGCATTAATCTGTAAGAAACTGGATTATGTCAGTTCCGCAGCTCACAGAGCAACTTGCTTTGTTTTCTGGATAACACAGCCCACAGGAAAATGTTCCCTCCACAGAGTGGTTGGCTTGTTTCCTAACATGCACGCAACTCCTGATACCAAAGAACATTTGTATGAGTACCATAATCTTTGTCCTCTGCAGGGCTGTATTTAATCACAAAGACCTGATGTAAATGACAGATGTGTGGAATGAATGGAACATCATTTCAGCACACTGGTAATTTAAGCCACTACTGCTTCTGCCCGTTTGAATGCCATTTTCACATACAGTTTAATTCTGATTTTAAGTTTGCTTCCCATCTACGTAATGTATTGATTTCAGCGAAATTATCTGCATATTACACCAGGGTTTTGAGCTCAGTATTCAGACCTTTCACTTAAACTCTTCTCAGCAGAAACGACGTTTAAATTCAACTGAGTCTGTGGGCTGTGGCCTTGGGTCAGTGTTGTTGCCTAAACACAAAGTAGGCAGGAGACATTTGCTTTCAGAGTAGAGAGCATTTTGTATTCACCACCAGTAGATGCAAATAATAGGTCATGGCAGGCTGAGAGCAGAATCAGGTCTGATATCTTTAATAAATACACAAATTGCCATTTTACAGGAGGCATCACAAAGCATTATTACCAAGAACAAGAAATTAAGTGTCCAACACCTGAGATCAGCTATTTGCTGGAACTCAGTCACCAAATTCAGTCCTTCTCTCTTGAGAAAGGGGATAGTTGGGCATTTCCAGAAGTGCTTCTAGACTTCACTGATCTCAATGGGATATGTGCATGACTGAGTTAGGTGTGTGACCAGCTTGGAGGTCTTAGAAGGCAGGTATTTGTAGGTCCACGGGAAGCTGCACCTCACTTGGGCTGTGCTGTTTCTCAGAAATTGCGGAAGAGGTTGAACTTGCAAGCTTAAAGAAAGGATGTTTCAGTTCTTGCTCTCACTGCAAAATCCTCATGGAAATGCTTTGTATTTCTTAAAGAAGGATATTTATTGCCTAAAAATGGAGAACTGAGTTGGATTTTGGACTCGCCATGTCATATAACCCAGTGGGGCACAGAGAAAGGCTAGTTAGTCCACGTACATGGCACAGCGCAGTACAGCGGTCAGGGTCCTGGCAGCAGTGTACTCCAGTGGTCTTCCAGCTTGTTACACCTTGCTTTGCAACAGGACTATTTTGCTCCAAGTGTAGGTCTGCGCTGGCATAGCCATTCTGCTTGGTCATGAACCTGATGTGGCTTTCCTAAGAGCAAGTTAGGGAGGGAGGGGAGGAAGAAGGAAGCTCTTCCAGCCCTAAAGCTGTCCCTGCACACTGTGGCTTGCACCACTTGTCTGAGAGGCAACAAAAAGCAACACACACAGCACTTAACTGACTTAAACACGGCTTGAGTTGAGTGCTCTGCTGTGCATCCCAGCAGCATCGGGGTTGCCAGGAAGCCTGTAATTGTATAAAATCTAGTTTTTTGTAGGAAACAGACAGAAATGGGCACTTACTCACAGAAGGTGGCCATAATTGCCAGTGCTAACAAGTAGGGGCAGAAACTGTTCCCTCTAGCCTCACTTTAGAAGAATAAAGCAAAGAGCAGTTGGCAGGAGGAAGAGGTGGAGCCTGCCAGAGGAATTTCCCATAAAGGAGAGGTGTTTGGTATTTGACAGGGTAATTGAATGTTTAGAGGGACAGGCTGACATGAAAATACGTTTTCTTCTGTGTGACTCAGGAAGGCCAAAAACAGCAGAACAGGCAGGGTGAAGGACTGGCAAGAACCAGCCCAGGGATACAGTGTAGCCAAAGATCTCATTTGGATTTTGGATGCCACCTCTTCCCAAGGGGGTGAGATGTCCACCTAGAGTTTCCTGGCAAAGATGTCCAGGGCTCAGGACAGGTGCCTTTTTATATCATGATTATAAAATGAAATGAACATTGATGACCTTCTGTATGATGTTGCTTCCCAGCCTGCCTCCATCATGCCCCATCCAACAGTCTTTGCTTTGAGTGGTTTAGTGTCCTCGAACCCCACAGTCCTGTTGAGCAGTGAGATGTTCTGAGTCCTTTCCTTCACATGGTTTCCAAAGGGCCTTGCAATTTGGTGTGCAGCCACCCTCATTGTTAGTAGACCACAGAGTGAAAGCACATGTGAGAGGAGAAGGGGTGTTTTGGATGCAGGCAGGACGTGAAACTGGCGGAGGTGGCTTCCCTCAGGGCACCTGGGGAGTGCTGGAGATGGCCTCCTCAGGACACTTCCCTTCAGGTGGGAAGGAAAGTTTTGCATTTGAAGCTTCCCATGACAGGTTGATTTAAAATAATAATCTTGCCCCACTCCCTACTCCCCTCCTCTCTTGCTAGCCCCTTATCTCATGTCTTGTGAATTAAGGGATATAGCTAAGCCCTCTTCCTGACATTTAGATAAAATGTCCCAAATTTGGTTTTTTTTGCAGCAGGTCTTTCAAATGTTCCATCACCTCATAGCTCAACCAGGTATTTACATAAAGGGCCCACTTGTCTTGGAGAGAGGTTGTGTTTTGCCATCCTGCCTTTGTTTTGGATTTTGCATCGAGGGGGACTGTATTGTCAACCCATTAATTGTCACAAAGTTAATGGCTTAAATTCCTGGGAATGGGATTTACTGCAGACTATCACATGAGGATACTGTGACAATCAGGTTGAAGCTTAAGGAGAGCAATCCTATTAGTCTGAATTGCCAATAGGGACCATGGATCTCTTCCCTCTTACACAAATGCCTTGGAAGCAAACTGGTCACTGTCCAGGTCTACCAGACCATGAAACTCGATTAGCAAACTGGTGCCTCTGTGGCCAAATGACAGCAGCTGAGGGGCTGCTGTACATGTAGGGAGAGAGAGAGGAGGGAAATTATGTAAATATGAGGCAAATAATTCACTTTATAGAATATAATTCGATAAGAGTGAGGTGCAGCAGCACTACCAGCTGAATGCAAACACTCTCCACTGTAGCAAAGGAGACATTCAATGTCTCCGGGAGAACTGCCTCAGGGATGAATAGCATCCAAAAATTTGTCTTCACATCTACAGGCTTGTGCACAGTGCTGAGGCACTTTCTTTTAGTGTACAAGGAGCAGAATATAAACCCTTTCCTGCCATATATATGCCATACACAGTTTGAAACAGCTGCCTTCTTATTACAGTTCAGGAAATAAACTGAGCTGGAGAGAGGAGAAAGAATGGTGATTGATGGGTTAGATGGGTTATATGGTTGGTACTAGCCACATCATTAATATGACTCTGTAGTGGCCTGAATTATTGTTAGGACTATGGGAGCAGGGGTTTCTGGTGCTGTGCAAGAAAAACAAATAATGGGCTCTGTGCCAGCAAATGTTCTGGTTTAATCCCATACACCCTGGAGGATGCTTCATGCTGATAGCTGACTGGTGGCTTATGTGGAAGAAATGATGAGTTGTATCTCCTTGGAGGGGAACAGATAAGTAGCATTCAGCTCTCCTGCCCCTGAATTAACACTGATTTACAGAAAAGCCCAAAACTAAATTTAATCCTGTGACACATTAAACTTATTGTAAGGATCCAAAGCCCTGTGTGCCCTCTCAGATGAAAAGGCCGGAACTAACTGTCCTGCTAGCCCCCACCTGTTGGGATTGCTGTAGGTCATGGGCTGAGCAAGAGACAAGGACCGAACAGGCTTCAAGAGTCAGCCAGCTCCACTTTGGGCCCTCTGTGGATCAGGCTGGTTCTAGAAATATGTCCTCCTTAATGAAGCAATGTAGTCAAGTAATACAGTTGACATTTTTTTGCAAACTCTTTGAGTTGACAGGTGGTGTTTGGGTAGCTATGTGTCACGATGCAAGTAATACAAAATTCATTTGTTGAGTATATGCTCTCAGGTTAAAATCGACCTTGCTCAGGTTGTATTGATAAGTAGGATATTCCTAGTGAATATGAACACAGTGTTCACAAGAGGTCGATACTTCACTCTGCAAGGCAGAATTTTGCCCTGTGCTCCTTATTATTCCTCCTTGCAGGTTTATCATATACCACATATTTTGGTAAAAACTTTAGCTCTTTTTCTTATCCTTTCAAATACACTGTCCTTGCACTGAAGTGTACAGAATGTACCTCAAGCTGGGCGAAAAGTCTTCAGTAGTTTTAGTCCTTTAAATCAGCAGAGCAGCATGATTGGCAAATCACAGGTATTTCTCCTTGGCAAGACACTTTGCTTACTTGATAATTCATCAGAGCTGGAATTTCCTTCCCTTCTAGGTCTCTCCCACAGCCCAACCTTGCAGCCACAGCTTGTGCCCTTAGCAGAGGGAACTTTGTTCCTCATTTTGCTTTTGCCTTTTGATGTTTCTTATTGTGAGCCAAGAATACAAACTCTTTGGTACACACAGAAATGGGGACGTACTCAGAGAAAACTGTACATAAAAGTTAGCAGCCAAGACAACTATGTGTAGCATTACTAGTCAATATCCCCCACAAGACAACCACAAGCAACATAGTATTTATTGATACATCTTATATGACAAATCTCTAAGTAGTATTAGTAAGATTTTCCAGCACAGTAGTTATTAGCCTGTCTTTCTTTCTCCTTTTTTGTTTTGATTAGTTTCTAATCTAATCCTGACTTGAAGTAAGCCTGATTCACAGCTCTGGCAGCAATTTCTGCCCACAGGATTGGGGAAATTCACACTGTAATCTCAATATGGGTTTTCCATTGATTGTTTTGCCTTAAAATGGATCTGAATCGGAACCTCAAATTTGAAAACCACTTTATGCTGGGTAAATGCAGGTTCTGGTTTTAAAGTTAATTCAAAACTGTATTTCAGGACTTGACAGGGAAAAAAGAACCAATAGTAGCATATAGTATCTGAAACAGCAGGAACAAAAAATGTCAATAAAAACAATAAAAACAATCATAACCATGCATTAGAGCTCCTGTGCTCATAAAGAATGCATTTATGAGTGCTTTTAAAAATCTACATACAGAGAACTTTCATCTACAATTTTAGCATGTACACTTATGGTGTGCAACACAGCCACAGCAGGATTCCAGCACAATCTTTAGGTGGGGGAAGCAAAAACTAACATCGAATACCGTCACAATTGAAACAGAAGAGAACATTCAGGCAACATATAATTAACCCAGCTGGAATTTGGTCAGGACGTCTAGGTTAACACCTCATCCAGTTAGTGGGCTCTGTAGTAAATTGTTGAATATTGTTGTTTAAAAGTCAAATAATTTACTGAGCTCTTTTCATGTGTGGAATATGCAAGAAGGTCAACTGCCTTTTAAACATCTGGTAGCAGAACCCTGGTGATTTACCTGCACACTGGTGATTGTAGATAGCCAAGTGATGGATGACTTCTCTAGAAAGCTCTTTCCGTTAACTCATACAAGCCCACAAGGAGCCTGATAACTTTGCTTTGTGGAAACATTAAAGGCTTTATCTGCAGCTTGTGTAAATTGACAAAGCACCATAGATGTCAGTGGGACTCGGCTGATTTATACATGCTTTGAATATATCTCTAAACCAGAAAGCCATTCATTACCCTTGCTTGAAAAAAGGGGAAAATAAGAAAAATAGAAAGTATTTTTACTGATTACTTATTAGAAAACATTTTACTCTGACTTTCAAATTGCCTTTCAAATCAAATATAGGATTTGTGCATAGCCTGGATTGGAAGAAGGCTGAATAGGATGATGCCATGCTTACCCTAATTGCTTTGCTGCCTGACACTGGGTGGCTGCAGGAAAGCCAACAGGAGAATTACAGAAACAGCAAGCAGGGTAGTAGATGGTCTTAAGGAGGATCAGAAAACTGATTAAGGACTAAATCTTCCCTCAGCCTAACGAACCATGCACAGGGGAGACTGCCTGCATCTCTCTATCCCTTTCTGGCTTCCTACAGCTCCTGTCAGTTTAAGCACAGCCAAACCACACCAATTCTGCTGATCCTGTAGAGCTGACCTTCCTCTCTTAGAGAGGCATCTCTTTGATCAGCCTATCTGTACTCTGAGAAAATCTGAGTGCTTTGCATTGACTGACAAAAACTAGTTCTCAGTCTTGCTGGCAAGAGGAAATGAATACGGTTAGGCAAAAGCAAGGTGAGTTCACTCTGTTTTCTGTCTTATCAGCAAAACTGTCAGTCTGCAGTCACAGCCTTGCAGCTGCTGGAAACTGAAGAGGCAGGGAGGACATGGCAGTGCTTAATTTCTTCCCTCTTCCCAGGCTGAATTTGTAGGGCTATCAATTAGAAAATTCATCTTATGGGTTGGAACTTTTGCCTCAATTTCACCCCAGGCTTGAACAGGCACTGGCGCTCAGCTGGGCTCCTCCACTGGCGCTGACTTGGAGGCAGCATGGAGGGGATGAGAGTCAGACATACCAAGGGCTGCAGTTCCATAGCACAGCTCCCCTCCAGATTGCTCTTGGTTTCCACAGATCTCCAGATCACCGAGAGATGCTCTGCCTCCACTGATTTACTGTCCTGGCAAATATCATGGGGAGCACAATCTATGCTGTATGTTGCAACGAGGCTAACGGCGGCTGAATGAGGGCAATGTTTGCAGTCACGACTTTCCCTTACAAACACTGAATCATGCTGTTGTGAAACGAGGATGGAGTGATGAATGACTCACTGTTGGCAGCACACACAGCCCTATCAGTAGGCTCTGTTCAGGGGAAGAGGGGGGGACTGGTGTTTGATATTATCCCTGCGCTCCCAGCTCCCAGCATGCTAATGAGTAGCACACAGCGTGGCCTGTATTGATCTGTGATTTGCTTATTCACAAGGCTCTGCACAAAGACAGCCGGATTGCTGGAAGTCCTGTTATTTACCAACACAAAGATGTTGCTTTGGGGATGTTTAAAAACATCCCTTTTGCTTGGCCGTGATGTCTTCAGCTTGGATTTTTCTTTTTATTTTGAGCTTTTTTTTTCTGGGTGAATGCTTTGCACAGTAAAATGTGAAACTTCATAAGTAAGAGATGGAAGAAGATTCAAAGAAATGATAGTAAGATATAGACCCTTGGGCCAGTGATTCAAAGTCAGCCCCTGCTGGTTATGAGATAAGGGGCATATGCCCTTTTTGGGTGCAGGTGATTATATGAGATGACCCAATGCAGAGACTGGAGTAGACCTGCCTGTTGGTAAAGAGCTGGAAATGGGTAAATTGCCAGGTTCAAGAAAGGGAGAGGAGAAAGTGCTGTCCTTAGTGAAAGGGCATCAAGCTGCTTGTTCTGCAGACTGTTTCTAAGCTATGGCACAGATTAACTTGCCAAAGACTCCCTTCAGGATGTGAGGGAAGGATCTGCATCCTGAGATACCCAGGATTGAGAATGGTATTCCAGGAGGTCTCTATACTTAATCTGAGGCAACAAATATCCCTATGACCTAAACCAGCACTGCAGCCAATTTTTACTGAAACTCTTGGCACAAGGGCTGCAGTCCCAGAAATTTTATAGATTGATCTGTCTTTTCAAGATGAAAGAAGGTGTTCACAGATCACCAGTGAGGCAGAGGGAAGGCTGGTCTGCTTCTGCCAACTGTCTGGGATTAAACAGGAGACTTCAGTCTCCAGTTGCTGCTGCTGCTGGGTCTGTAAGCACTAGATCCCAAGCTCGCTACAAGGCTCCCACTAACTTAAGCAGACTACAAATCAGGCTGTGAATAAGCACCATGTTCACTCAGAGAGACTGAGTGGAATTTAAAAGATGGGAGATAGCAGCTCTTCCCAGGACAGGGCAGGAGCAGACAGCCTGGTTCCCCTCACAGACATGTCCTGCACTCACAATGGCTTGGTACTTGCACCAAGGATGGGCAAGGCAAATGCGCAGCAGTACCTTTATGCAAGGGCAGAGGTTGGAGTGTGGTTGCAGACCAAGCTCTAGGGACGTGACAGTCCTGTCTCTCCATTAAATAGCTGCAAGGTAGTTTAAGAGGGACAAGCCCTGTTTTTCAACAAATAAGGTAGCTAAATTAATCAAGGAGAAGACACATGCATCCAAGCTCTGAAGCAGTGTTTTCTGGCTACAGTCTCCTCCCTGTGAATCTCTGGCATATGGTGGTATGAGTATGGGCTAAACTACAGTTAAGGCTGAGTGAACAACACAATTTCAAAAGTAATTGGGAAAAGGAGCGTGGAAATTGAATGGAGCCCAGAAATATGTTCTGAATCCCCACCCCAATCACACCACAGGAGGAACTCATCATTGCCATAAATCAAAATGCATATTTAAAATCTTTTTATAGTTTCTGCAGAGCATTCTCCCAGGGCCCAAGATGGCTGTTGATAGCCAAGAATGCATTACACTGAAGCATCACAGGTCCTGGAAAATACTATCAAATTTTATGGAAAACGATAACATTCCTGCAAGCTTAATGAACCGTCATTTCAAGGTTCTCAGGAACTGTATGCCCACTACTGAAATGTATGGATGGTGCACGCAATCTCGCAGAAGAGATAAAACCCTCCAACAGTCCTGTGGTGTTAGCCAGACTAGACTCCCTTTCATCTCCAACAATCATGCACCAACATTCACTTCTAACATGATCCTATAAATATTCTGAGCCTCTACAGAAACCTACTGGCTTCAGCCCCAGTCTGCTCTATAGGGCTTTCCTGAAAGGCTTTATGGCTTTACTAATAAGGTAGACCCCAGATTAACCCCCATTCTCGGCTTTTTCCTTCAAAAAGCTGCCGCAATCAGCTTGGGAAAGCAGGCAGCAAAATAACAAGTAGCTTGAAACCTCTCCTCTGCACAGAGGTCCCTGCCCAAACCACAAGCTCGTTTGTTTTCCTCAGGAGCGCACAGGCTCTGGGAAGGGGAGCTTTGGTGCAGAAGCTGTTTTGGGAAGAGGTGAGTGTGAGCGTGAAGCCAGCCAGCTCAGGAGGAGCAGAACCAGACAAAGGCGGACGCCTGAGAAACACAGTGTGTGGCCTTCGGAAAAGCCCAGAGAGAGGGCACTTTTGAATGCGGAGCTTGACCAAAACAGAGGGGGAAGCTGGGAATAGAGAAACCTTCTCCTGTGGCTTGACTCCTGCTGTGTCACACAGGAGTTTGTCTCTCTTTTGTAAATAAACAAAGCTGCTTTCAAAAAACTACCTAAGCCCTGCACTGACTTTTCTTCCTGACTGGAACAGCCTACAAGATTGTGAATTTTAGATAGCACCATGGGTGGAAGAGGAACAGCAGGGGTTTTGTGCAGACAGACAACCTAGCAATACAGGTGAAGGCATGTATTTAAAAGGACCTGCAACAGAAGAGATGGAGGGGAGAGGGGGAAATATTCTGTAGGATTCATGAGATCCTCTCCCTTATTGAGGAAATGGTGTCTGATCTAGATAAATTCAAGTAGGATGTTTCCCAGTTTCAATTCCTGACTGTAAGTACAGACTAATTATTATGCTGCTTCATTTTGTCCTCTGCATGCACCAAATTAATGGGGAAGTGTTTGTGTAGCTGGGCAGTGGGTTACCACTAGCTTCCTTAATCCAGGTGCCTTGTTATCTTAATTAAAAACCAAAAGCAGCTTTGATCTCCTACAACTTCATTGCATAACCAGTTTCATTACACTATTGTTTAAGCTCAGTTAGCTTTCCATGATGAAAAGAACTTGTATTTCACACTGGGCAGGAAGTCCTACTTAAATGTTTCCTGGTTTTGATCTCCTTAAAGGGAATTAAATTGCATCAAAAAATGCATGGCAAAGAGATTACTGAGTCACTAGAATTGCCATACCATGTGCCAACGGAGCAGCAAGCTGGAGTTGCTCCATTCTCCTGCTTTGCATGCAAAAAGGGCTGTGGAGATGGCTTGAAGCAGGTTTTTGGCCCCATTTCGTTGCAGTCCTTGCTGGCTGTCCAGTCCAGGCTCTCATATCAGAAGAGGCAAGTTGAAGCAGCCCTTTTTGCTTTTGTACCCTACTCTCTTGCGCTGGGAACATGAGCAGAGCTAGTAGCAACAACACAAGGTGGGGTCCAGGAGACTGTGACCAACCCCTTCCTTCTTCCTGGCAAAATGAGTTTGGGGGAGCTCTTTTGACTGTTTTGGTTGCTGTAACACAGAAGATTTTGGGATCTACCAGGCTGGAGCAGCCCAAGGGCTGTTGTTGGTTGCTGCATCCCCAGCTTTTCTCCAAGGTCATCTGTGCCCCACCAGTCGGGCTTCTGCCATAGAGGAATCAAAATCTGTGTTAAGCTGATCTGCTGCTTTCCCCAGGAAACTGAAGGGAGCAAGTGAGTTTGCTCCTGATGACCCTGAAAAAAGCTTTCTAGTTTGCTGTGTGGCATTTTAGACCATTTAAGAACAAGTCTTTTTGCCCTGCTCTCCAAACATGCTCCAGACTGTATTCCAGAACTTATGTTTCAATTTGGATGGGATCTGGAGAGGTTTACTTGTTGCCATTTAGTCGCACTCGCAGAGTGGCAAAGCCCAGTAAAGCAAATAGGACTAACATTTTCTCACTGTATCTACAACACAAATCCAAAGAACTGTCTGCCACATAAAGCACTCAGCTGTCAGTCTCAGAGGGGATTAAATTGCTTTAATTCTCCTCCCTCTTTGCTCTGAGGCAGGTAAGGATCAGCTTTTGAACTCTGGGAGATGCCCCTGGTTTGCTGCTGCTGCCTAGCAAGAGCTTTTGGCATTTGTGGGGGTGACCCAAGAACCCCTGGTGCAGGGGGAAGGGAAGCTGAACTCTCAGGGTCTGAAGTGTTCTTGCTTCTCATTTTACCGCTCAAAGGAAGAAGGAAAGAAAATGGTGACACATTTTCCCCACCAGTTGCCCTACATAAAAACAGAGTTATCTGGTTAAATGGTTACAGAGTGACTGAAGTTTGCAACCGGTTGTCTGCAAGTTAATCTTCTGTGTCTCCATCGATCGATGTCATGGGAGTTTACAAGAAGCCAGAAAGAGACAATGGGTAAAATCTAACCACTTAAAATGAAAGTCAAACAAATACCTATTTTGCCTGTTCTAATTTTACAGGTTTTACTTTCTTTATACCTTCCCCTGCTTATTATGTGATAATCTTTGCCTGCTGTTCCCTTTCTCTTTCACCCCATCAGGAGCTTGACCCTCACAACTTTCCCCAAATGAGCTTTTCGTTATGCACAGAGATTTTATTCTCTCTTTCTTCCCTGCGAAACCTCCCATTTTCATGCTGTTTTACATGCAGTTAGGATAGCAGTGCTTCCTAAGCAGCTCTGGCACATCAGTGCCCTCGGAGATGCTCTGGAAGCCTCTTGAGACACATTAGTGCATGGCTGAGCTTTAGTGGGTTGATGAAGTCCAAGCCCCATTTATGGAGCAAGTTCTTCCCCAAATCACTGCCTGTTTGCCCTCGGGGCAATTAATGGTGGGTAGCAAAGTGCAAGCAGTGCCTCAGTTGACTCTGGGCAAGGTCCAAGCCATAGGCTATTCCTGTCTTAGCTCTCATTTCGGCTGATTTGATTTGCTCCCTGCCTTACTCTAACTAGACCCTGCAAGTCTGGAGAACCTGTGCAATTGCCCTGAGCACTCATCTTTGAAACCAGCCCTAAGCACAATTTAGCGTAGAGCTGGTCCCTTTGGGACAAATATTTGTCTCCCGTCTCCCTCCTGTGATGAATTCAGATGATGTGACTGCACGTTTTAATGCCGTGAGAGCAGTACAGTCCAGCATGCCTGCAAGAATGAACTTTTGGCTAAGCAGAGCAGGAAAAGCAAGAGCATATACAGCAATTATGTCTGACTATACAGCCTACGCAAATGCTATGGGCCAGCTGGACAAGATTGCATGTAAATAAGAAATTTACAGTTATCTACCTGGCTCACAGACTCAGACAAGTATCTGCACGTACGAGTTCATGTGCATACGGCAGACCGAGTCCAAGCCAAACGCGAATTATTCCACTAACTCCAATGGGACAAGATTTGTTTGTGCAGTTTCAGAGGCCGGTCTGAAAACTTGGAAGGAACATTTTCCAGGCATTTGACCAGTTTCTGGGTAATCTGGAAAATGCTATCTTTTGCAGACAATTATATAGCTATAGGCACACTCTCGCATATATACATGTATGTATTTGAAAGCTTTTTGCTTGCTTTTTTAGTCGTTCTACTGCAATACTACTCTAATTGTAAATGTACCCTGGAATGTAAGGATTAAGCAAAGTTAACCTGAGTTTTTGGGCCACAAAATGAGTAGGAGGGTTTTTTGGGGAAGGGAGGACCTATTTTGCTTCCTTTATATACTTAGTGTCAGCAGTCTTTAGTTCTACTTAAATGTAAAGGAAATATGTTAGAAGGGAGGGAAGTGCCTTGCATTTTTTGAAGTCTATTATTAAAATATAACAAAAATCAGACAAAAGTTTGCTTTTCAACCCACCAAAAGAGCCGTCTCTTTTGGACCGCTGTTGGCACGAAGAAGTAATTTCTCCCATATGGTTAGGGTAAGTCCACTTAGGGCTCCTGAAGTGGTGTCTCACATTCCTTATGTTTGCTTTCTTATGGGATGGCAAACTGCCCAGTTCCTGAAGGGAGCTTACCACGGCACTATCACCTGGGGGCTGGAGCATGTGGCTGTCGCCAGTCACTGTCCTGCTGCCACATAAAGAGCAGATTGAATGAGCATCCGAGTTGTTGCTTGGAGGATGCAAGCCAGGCATCCTCTTTTCCCACAAAGCTTCTGTGGTCTTGAGTTGGCAACGTGTCCATGTCTGGGTGGGAATGCCCTCTATGTTGTGTGTGTCGGGCTTTTCTGCCCACTCTAATCTGGCTAGCCAGTGCTCTTGGCTAGAGATGCAGCTAATGGAAAACAGCAGAGGTCCTTTGAAGCAAGGCAGGTTTTCATTGGTGAGGAAGCCACCCTCCCAAGGTAGTGTGGTGAAATCCCAGTCATCTACGAGTCCACGCACGTGCCTGCTTTACCTCTGTCACCTCACCTCCAGTTACCAAAGAAAACAAGACGTGACAGTACTGTGCACTCCTGTTGGAAATACCAGAGTAAAATCAAGGCTTCTAGACACAGCTCCTCTAAAGGGAGATTTGAAGGATCTCCCTTTCAGATGCTTTTATCTCTGACTCACCACATGAAAACGCAAGATACCATCGGAAAGAATCCTTCCTTCTTTCCATGCGTTGTTGCCTTGTTTGTTTCTATGTAAAAGGGTTTAGGTTAGCTGTGGGGCAACAGAGGGCGTCCATCTGCTGTGCTCCACCGTGTCCCCACCTCCTCTTGCCCAAAAAGGGTAAATATGGCTTGTTTATCCTGGTCTTTATGTGTTAGAGCTAACTCAGTCATCTTGACGCGAAGGTTGAGATATTAAAGAATTGACTGTAGGAGAAAAGCACGACTTAATGGATTGACCAGCAACTTACAGGTCAGGGGTTGAACTCCAGCTGCGGTTACTCATGACTGACTGTTACCACTATCTGACATGGCTTTTGGAAGCCGAAAAAGCCTTGTTGAGCATGGCAACACCCAGGGCTAGGGTGGCTCCAGGGCATGATGGTGAACACAGTGGAGTCTGCTGGCCTCAGCACTGCTCCCTCCAGCTGAAGAGCCACAGCCAGAGCCAGCAAAGCTGAACATCAGTGCACATCAGTTGTTTAAGCTAAAGCAGCAAAAGTAGGAAGGGAGAAGGCTATAAGAAATAGCTTAAAAATCATGAGTGATACAGCTTACTGAGGTTTTAATTAAGAAAAACCAGTAAGTATATTGATGGGTGAGTTCAAATGAATAAAATACTGAATCACAGAATCACAGAATGTTA
>NW_010184065.1:0-2412 GCF_000695765.1 Mesitornis unicolor
CGCCGCCACCATGGAAGCCATCAAGAAGAAGATGCAGATGCTGAAACTGGACAAGGAGAATGCCATCGACCGCGCCGAGCAGGCGGAGGCTGACAAGAAGCAGGCAGAGGACCGCTGCAAGCAGGTGGGTGTCCCACTGACCCTCCCGACACTGCCCGAGCGAAAAACCTTAAGAGTCTCCAGCCCTGGGGCCCCTGTCCTGCTGTGTGTCCATCCTGGGGACCTTCCACTCTAGGAGTGTCCAGCCCCGGGGACCTTAGCCTGCTGAGTGTCCCACCTGGGGACCCATGTCCTAAGGTTGTCCTGCTGGACCTTGTCCAGCTTGTGGATTCCAGCTTTAGGAGTGCCTGGTCCTTGCGACCTCACCCTGCTGGGTGCCTGTACCTGGGGACCTCAACCCGCTGGGTGTCTGTCCCCAGATGCCAGCACTCCAGCCTGTTGCCCCTGACCACTCATACTGGCCCCCTCAGTCATGCCTTAACATGGTGGGACACCCCAGTGCCACCTCCCTGTGCCTCTGCCAGGGAGACCCTTGGGTACAGCCTACTCCCACCACAGCCACATGGAGATGGGGACCTTCTCGGTGCCCCCCAGAGCTGTGTCCCCAAGTCAGGACTTCTCCAGTCCCCTATACAGAGAGGGAGTCCACCACCCCCTTACCTTCACCAGGCTCAGGGATGCTGGGGGTTACTCCGGCCCTGGGGACCAAGGGTGCGTGTGATCCGAAAGTTGACAGAGGGAGTGTGTCCATGTGCTCCTGCTGTGCCCTGAGCCTGGGCCTCCTTGGGAGGAGAGTGGCGACTCCCCCACAGCCTTGTGGACACCACCATCCTCCCTGACTCCTGCTCTCCGTCCCTTCCCCAGCTGGAGGAGGAACAGCAGGGCCTGCAGAAGAAGCTGAAGGGCACAGAGGATGAGGTGGAGAAGTACTCCGAGTCTGTCAAGGAGGCCCAAGAGAAGCTGGAGCAGGCAGAGAAGAAAGCTACAGACGTATGTAGACGTGCCAGCAACTCCTCCCCTGCGCGGGCACTGGACCTCAGGGAGGGGGGGTGAAGGAAGAGGGGGACCTTATATGGAAAGCGTCCGTGGGGAAGACTGTCAGGATCCCATTCCTGCGATGCTGACACTGAACCAGGCTGAGATGCAGGGCAGGATCCTGCTGGGTGTGCAGGGTCCAGGCAAGCTGCACCGCTCAGGCGCTTAGTCCTGCCTTTGTGGGCAGCTGCCTGGACAGCTCTGCAAAGCTAATGGGGACAGGTGTCCCAAACTGTGTCACCAGTCCCCGGGCATGTGCCTCCGTGGTGTAGGAAAAACTCTGTGGCACTTGACAAACCGGGGCAGAAAAGTGAAAAAGAGCAAAGAGCTCTTGCCTGTGGCTAGATACTGAGTGCTGGCCACAAGGACACTTGAGGTGCATGAGAGGGACTCGGTCATTTTGGGGTCTGGTCTGCCACCCTGTATCCTGGGGAAGGGCAAGGCCAGGAAGAGTTTTATTTATTGCCATGACTGATGTTTCTCCTGGGAAATAGATCCCTCCATCGAGATGTTAGGAAGGTGTTGAAATTGGCTTGTGCCTGGCCAGGATGAAGGGTGGAACAGCTGTGTGCAGCCACAGAGCCGCTTGGGAATGGGGTATAACGACCTGCGGTGCCACACAAGGTATTTGACACCCTATAAATAAATCCTCCTTTTGATAGCCAGTACTTCTTTGATGAAAACCAACCCTGGAAACAGGAGGAGAAGCTAAAGAGGAGCCGGCTGGAGCATGGCCAGCGGGGCATGGCCAGGCTTTTTAGGATTGAGAATGAAAAATTCAATCCCGGGTGGTTTATGGAGCTAAATGGGGGAGATGCGTCAAATCTCTGAAGTAGCCGCCAAGGACAGGGGTGAGCAGACAAGGACAAGCAGCAGCAGCACAAATCCCTGGGGCGGCCCAAGCCCCCAGGGCGTGGTGGGGGGTGCTCCTTGGGGCTGTTTGCTGACACTATGGACCTGTCCCTTTTCAGTTAGGTACTAAACCAACTAGTCAAAACATTGAGAACCCTCTGGAAGGGCTCACTTATTCTGACGTGGGACACGCACGTTGACCCAAGCAGCATGGCTCCCATGTGTAGTGGGGTCCATACTGATTTGACTGGGTCTGTATTGGTATGGGTCCGGGAAAACTCAGTATGGGGTCTTGCTGAGTGTGGATGGACCGTCCCCAGTGTGGGGCTCAGAGGAAGGGACATATCATGACACTGGGCAGATGCTGGGCAGGGAGGGTATGTGTCCCCACTCTTGGTCCACAGCAGCTCATCAAGCCTGCAGGCTTCAGCACAGCAAGCACTATTCACCAACCCATCCAGGGAAGGGCTGGATGGAGAGGCGCGGTGAAGGAGCAGCACTGGGTATGGCAGGCTGGCTGGCCAG
>NW_010184065.1:2422-3022 GCF_000695765.1 Mesitornis unicolor
CATCATCAGCACAGTGTCCACAGGTCCATGTCGAAGCCTGGACAGGCTGCGTCATGTGTGGGGAGCCACCAGGTCCCTGCGCCAGGGACTCGAATGTGCTGACAGCGCTAAGTGCCAGGTCTGGTGTCACCTCCTCCCTGAGATGAGGAGCGGCGCAGCTCCTGGCTTCAGTGGAGGAAGCACAGGCTAGACACCCAAAACCCACCGCCCACCTCCCTGGGGACCACCATGCCCCACTGGCTGCCAGGACAGTGTGTGCCTATGAGCACAAAGTGTCCCCATCTGCCAGCCAGGTCAGAGCCCATCACAGTGATCCAGGCAGGCTCTGGCTTTCAGCAGAAATGTCAACAAATACCTTAAAAGAATAAATCTCCCCGTGCTCTGAAAAAAAAGGTGGCAGCACACAAGGTCTGTAGGGACTGCACTAAAGGGCACAAATGTGACTCCCTAGGTATTTGGAGGGGGGGGTCAGATGGGTTGGTGCAGACTGGGGAGCTTCACGTCACTGGCAGTCTCTTTCCAGCAGCTCTGCAAGGCCACCGTGGCCCCAGCAACAACATGTACCTCTGGGAGGGGACAGCCCACGGTGCTCAGGACAGG
>NW_010184066.1:0-4295 GCF_000695765.1 Mesitornis unicolor
AAATTAGTTCTATTTAGCTCAAAACAGGACAATCAATAACATGCAAAATGTCCACAATCCATACCATCAAGCACTCTTACAGCAAAAGAGAACGATCACCCTCAGCACAATTTGGAAACTGTGCTCACATTCGATTTTCCAGGAAAAATTTTCCTCTGACAGAAAAGGAAATAAACAAGAAAATGTGTACAGGGATCATCCGGAAAATTAAGGGCAAAGCTGCTGAGTGAGAGCAACAGCCCTGTGTACCCAAAAGTAAACAACTAGATTCCAAGTATTTTGAAATATGAACTCAATATTTCTTTGATTATCAAAGTTTACAAACCTGAGTTGATGCCAGAGACAAAGGGAACATTTTTATTTTGCAATAAACCTCAGGGAGAGCAAAAGTTCTTACAAAGGCTTACCCTCTAGCTAAAGAAAACCAGCCTGCCAGCTTATGACTTGTAAATTTGTAAATTTTTATAGGTAGCAGTTAAGGCCAAAAGGGAAACTATACTGTCAGAAGCTTAGTTTGGCCGCCACAGTTATCACCTTTAACCATGAAAAAAAGTAACGCTGAGATCTTTACTGACCACAAACCAAACAGGACCTTGTGCGTTTGCTCTGATACAGGACAGTGCCAGCAGCAGGGCCTCAATGTCACGCTAACGCAGCCATGGGACCCACCCAGATCCACAGCAAAACCCGTTATGCCCACCCTTAACCTGGAAATAAAGATGGATTTTGTGTATTTCACTAAAGCACTTTTCAGTCTGAAGCTTCTTCTAACACACATTTATTTTGGGGAGTGTTTAAACAAAACAAAAATCAAACACAAAAAAGGGTAATACCAGCTAAATCATGGGGCTAGAAGTTGTTATATCAAGGGAATTACCATGATTCATGACAGTTTTCTCACTGATTTATTATAAGATTAAATGTCAGTGTGTCAAATTCTACCACTAGCCAGCAGTTGGGGGGAGGGGTAGCCCTATAATGGAAGATGAGTTTGGAGTAAGCCACAAACTGAATGTGAGCCAACAACACAATGTCATTGTCTCAAAGGCACCAGGAATTCTGTAATGTGTTATTATGTAACGAGAGCAGCATATGTGGGATGGGAGATTTTTAGAAATAATAGGCTTCTGATACTCCAGCAAATTGTCAGGGTAGTCAAGTTGTCAACTGACAGTCAAGAGAGAATAAAATCCCATGAAGCAAAAGGAATGCCAGCTGAGAAACTCTCAGTTTTTCACTGATGCAGTTTCTATTTACCACCAGCTTCAGGAGAGTTATTGTAGCTCACTGGTAACATATCTCAAGGGTAAGAACTATATATCTGCTTCTGTTTACATGTGCATTTATGAATTTCAATATATAAAATCTAGTATGCAAACACTACATTTTGCTTTGATAAAACATGTCGCAGTATATAGAATACCCACAGGGAAAATCACACACTTAAATGCTCTGAAAATAACCGAATATGCTTGATGACTAATTTCCGCCTTAATGAGTGTAACAGTCTCATTCCTTCAGGACAAAGTGGTTACTGTTAATAAGAGACAAAGAAAGTCACTCCTTCAAAAAGGAACAAGTTAATATGTTCACATATTTATTCCTCAGAATAGTTTTCTACCTCACAGAACTCAGAATATTTTTTTAGCATAGTTATGGAGGCATTCCAATTGTGTGTTAGAAAAAAATCAAATATATTTTCCTGTCCACAAAATACCTAAGAACATTCCAGAAAGTAATTAGGAATGACAAGCATATTATGAGACATGAGCTTCAAGTATTCAGTCTTTAGTCTTTAAAATAAAACACTTAACAAAGGATATGGAATGCTTTTGCTCCAGCTCTTTTATGCATAACTGGCATGACTAATTTGAAAAACAACAGAACATGTGCCGATCTACTTTTCAGGCAGAGTCCAGACAACAGAGAAATTCAACAGAGGAAAGAAGATCAGACTAACCACAGCGGGTGCCTACATTAACTTTGCAGAGGAAGAACCAGCATATCAGAGGGCCTGCAGGTAATTCTATATGAGTCTGGTTTGCACTTGGGGCCTGCCAGATTCCTGTTTTTGCTAAAGTGAGAGCTTTTAGCCATTTTGAGATTGGTGAAGAAGTGCTTGTTTCCTGCAGATAGATCATCATGTGGCAGAGACCTGAGTTAGAAATTAAGATTATCTAAGAGGGTACCTACTGGCATCATTTGGTTAAGTTTTTCCTGGATTTATGAAAATAAATTCTTAATAAATTTGACACTGCAATCTGAATTTTCTGAAAGTATGCTGAATTTTGAGCAAATGCCTAAATTTCTATTACTGCATGGAAGACTTCAAAATAGGCAGATTTGTTAGTGATCAACAGGACACACCTATTGACACCTTGACCAGAAACTCTCCCTTTAAATCTTACCAGAAGCAGAGTTCCTCAGGCTCAGCTTGCTGATGAACAATGCAGGAAAGTTTTATGATGGAAAAAACAAAAAGTTCTTTTTATCATGTAACTTGGAAGTAATACATTATCCAATACATACCTGTCCCAAACAATGCTGGCAGTGTATTTCAATTACTTAGCAAAGTAATAATGCAGGATGTTATTGTCCTGTGCCTCAAAAGACAGCTTGCTATCAAATGGGTCATAGAATAATCAACAAACCAGACTCCAGAAAGAATGCTAGATTTTTCCCAGCAGCACCTACCACTGAAGCAATTTAATATATTTAGGCAGTACAGTGCTGGATTTTTCACTTCTTTAATTAAAAACTGCTCAAGAGGGTCTGATCAGCAGTAAGATAACTTTAATGGCCTGACTTCATACTCCACCATGAATCTTTAATTCGTGTAAACCTTTCAGCTTATGCTACTGCCAAAGAGAATGGCTTGAAGAAAAGGAATAGTCTGACATTAGATTCCCTGGAATCTTGGGTTGAATACATTACCCTTGAAATACAAGCAGCGTGCGGTCTATTATTAATTCCAAACTAAGAGTACGACACATTCAAAACAACACCAAGTATTCCCCTGTTCTAAAGAAAAAAAAAAGAAAAATACCCCGAAAAACCAACAACAACAACAACAAAAGAACAGCTGTAATGGTTCTGCTATCATTTGGAAAACAGTGTTCAGTGCAGCACTCTTAGCAACTTCTGAATGAAAGCTCACATCTGGCTGAGGTCTTTTTGAGCTCACTTCAGAGCCTCCTAAGCATTCATTGACAGGATCACGGCACTGTTCCTAGCCACAAGCTGGATATCTCTTCCAGGAGCTACTGCTTGGGAAACGCAGACCAATTCTTTCACTCTGATCCTACAATCTATGCTACAATCTCTTTTTCACAGCTACATTAAACTCCCAAATAAAAGATGCTGTATGTGTTCCCACAATGAACAGGATAGGTGAGAAACCCTTTTGTCAAAAATATCATTTCTACATGGTTGCTTGTCTTTCAAACTGTAGGGTAGTTCACAGAGTATTAATAAACCCCTAGAAAAACTGGACTGATAATTTAAGAAAAATAATCCCCCCCAGTGGTGTCTGCTGTACTCTCAATCAGCATCAGCATCTGGCAACAAGTGATTCCACTAATCTTTGCAAAACTTGGAGAGATTGTTTTGAATTTCCTTCACAACTTCTCAATGCCTGACAGTATTAATAACTGAAGATGAAACAACACTGTCATGGGTCTTTCTGATCCTATGATAATTGTTTCTAATGGCCCACTGTCCTGGTTTTGCTGGGATTGAATTGTAAAATTCCCTTTTAATGTTTCAGATGAGCTGGATTTCTGAGAAAGCTGCAGTGTTCACTTTAGTGAACACAAGTTGATATTGTAGCTGTAGTCGGGATAGTTATTTTTCCTTACAGTAGCTGATAAGTTTTTTGTTTTTATTCTTGTCAGGAGAGATTTACATTTTCCAAGGTTTTGTTTTTCAGTCTTTTACTTCCACCTGTGCTTATAGTTTCTTTTCGGGGGAAGCAAAAGCCTGGGATGCTTTGGGACAGGTGACCCAGGAGAGATGATCTGGGTGTGATCCAAGCTGACCAATAAAGATGTATTCTATCCCATAAATGTCACACTCACTGTAAATTGCAGAGTTTTCAGGGGACAACCCATTCAACTTCTTCCTTTCTTTGATCTCTCCTTCAATCCCCCCTCTTTCCTTCCCTTCTCCTTCCTCCTTCAATCCCTTCCCTTCTACTTCATGATGGTAGCCCATCTCGGTTCCTGAGGCTTACCCTTCCCTTGTCGCATTTCCATTGGCATACGGGCAGTGACTGCTGTTTGTGAGCTGAGTATAAC
>NW_010184067.1:0-4529 GCF_000695765.1 Mesitornis unicolor
AGCACTCCAGTTGTGTGACTCATTCCATCATTCATTGTTTTGATGTTCTTTGGTGGTGTGGCTCTTGGGCATGTGAGCATCTACCTTTAACAGCAGCATTATCAACCCAGGGAGCAACGTCTTGCCACAATGCAGCAGCCCAGCTGGGTTTTCCTCTACACTGCAAGTTGGGCTGATTCCACTGCTGTAGCCACCCACATAGGGCATTTGCCACTATCCATGAGTCAGTAAAGAGACAGAATATTGGCCGCATTTCTTGTTCAGCAATCTCTAGGGACAGCTGCATGGCTTTCATTTCTGCCGACTGTCTCAACTTGCATTATCCTTCAACAGCCTTAATGACTTCTTGTGTGGAACTCCACACAGCAGCTTTTCCCTTCCAATGGTTTCCCACAACATTACAGGATCCATTGGAAACAGAGCATAATGCCTTTCATCTTTTGATGGCGCCTCTTAGGCACAAGTCACCTCCTTTGGCAATGCTCCAAAGTCTCCACCTTCTGGCCAGTCCATCCTTCCAGGATTCCTGGGTGGCTGGGGTTCCCCATCCAAGCCCCTTGTGTGATCAATGCTACCCATTTACTCCATGTAGTGCTGGTTGTGTGATGTGTAGAGGGGATGTTTCCTTTGAACATCCAGTGTCGCACAGGCAGTCATGGTGCCAAAAGGAGCTGTGCTTCTGTACCAACAACTTCTGAAGTGTCTTGAACCCCCTCATATGCTGCTAGTATCTCTTTTTCAGTCGAGGTGTAGTGGGCTTCTGAACCTTGATACTCCCAACTCCAAAATCCTAGAGGTCAACCTTGAGTCTCTATGGGTGTTTTCCTACAGAGGCTCCAGATGAGACTATGGTCTCTGTCTGCAGTGTAGAGTGTTTCTCACAGCTGGTCCTGTCTGGACTGGACCAAAGGCTACTGCATGAACTGTGTCCTGTTTGATATGTTCAAAGGCCTACTGATAATTTGGACCCCAGTTGAAACAGTTTTTCTTTCAGGGCACTTAGTAAAGAGGGCTCACACAATGACTGTAACTCAGAATATACATTCTCCAGAACCCCATAATGCTTAAGAAGGCTTGTGTTTCTTTTTTGTTAGCTGATGGGAACATAGTTGTTATTTTATTGATCACATCCATAGGGATGTAAGAATATCCCTCTTGCCATTTTATTCCCAAGAACTGGATCTCCTGTGCAGGTCCTTTGACCTTGCTTTTTTTAATGGCAAAACCACCTTCAACTCCATTTTATATTGGAGTTCTAGCATGTCCAGTTTGGCAGCACTCCACAGGAGTGTGACTTTGTTCAGACCACAGCAGTCCACTGTTGACCTCCACCCTCCATCAGACTTTCACACTGGCCATATAGGACTACTAAAGGGTTAGTGAGTCTTGCTGATCACTCCTTGGTTCTCCAGTCAATGTATCACTTTATGGGTGGGAATTAGGGAGCCTTGGATGGTGTGATTTTGATGCCGCTGCATTGTCCTGGTAGCAATTGGCACCTGCTGTTCTTTGATGTGCAGAAACCCCAGAACAGAGGGATCTCCCAAGAAGCTGAACAAAGTAGACAGCTGTTTAATCTTCTCTGTATTCATGGTGGCTATACTAAAGGCCTAGCAGTATACACTTGAAGTACCCTCTCCTGAGGTAGTCTATGCCAAGCATACATGGGGCCTCTGGGTTGGTCCCCCTAGGATGCTTCTGCCACTTGTCACCTATTAAGCTCACTTCAGCCTCCAACAGAGACAATGGCTGGGATCCCTCTGTCACTCCCAAAATCCAGATGGGTTCTGCTCCCTTGTACCTTGATGGCATTAGGGTATACTGTGTACCAGCGTCCCCACCAGAGCCTTATACTCCTGTGGATCTGATGTGTCAGACCATTGAATACACAGAGCCCAGGAAATCCTATTGTTCCTTTCCTTTCTTCCTGGTCAGAGTATTTACTATCTTAATCCTGCAGTATCAGACCAGAAGTCTCATCACCAAAATCAGGAGGAAAGGCATTCTCAGACCTTCCTCTGCATCTAGGAGATTGCTGCTTGCCTTCCAATATCTCAGTAGCAACTGGAGTGGCAGCTTTAGTAGATGCCTTCTCCCACAGTTCACATATGCTGGCTTATAGCTTTGAGATGGATGCATCATCCCACTTCCACATATCCTCCCCCGGTCACACAAGAAGAAACATAGGGTCCCATGCAACGTGCACCTGGAGTTCCTCCTCCTCCTCCTCCCTTACTGACAGATTGTATGGACCCATCAACCTCCATCCCCATTGTTTCATTTTGACTACTGGGGAAATTACCATAGCTGGGGTTTAGGTCTCTGTCTCAGCCATGCTGTCCTTGGATGCAGAGGCCCTCCTTCCCCTGCTCCTCTGATAGTGCTGGACATAGGTTTGATAGGCATAGACCAAGCCCCAAAGCAATGCTAGGAGTTGCTGGGTCTCATAGGGGTAAGCAAGTCACCTTTCTGTCAAATGGCACATGATTTTAACAGGATGACATACCCACTCAGGCATAAAATCCCAGGCTATTGGAGGTGATAAGTGTCCCAGGCATCTGGCCCAAATCCTCCCACATACCCTGACACTCAGGGATCAAACATCTCAGGGCACATTTCTTTGTCACATCACCAACCAGTTGTTCACTTGTATGCCAGGATCAAGTCAGGTTCCACACACCTAACAACAAGCCAACCATGCTGGATAATATGATTACACAGTTTACATGAGGATGTATAAGAAACTCAGGAACTCATGCAGCAAAGCTGTACACATTCATACCGGAGGAGAAAAAGGGATGTGCAATCTAAAGATAGTCCATCAGATTCTATTTTTAGCAACAGTGTTATTAATTTGAAGAAACCCCACTAATTTCAGAGCAGCTGTCTTGGATTTACATATTTTTACATATTTACAAAGCTGAACAGGAAATGTATAATGATATTTAAATTATTGTTGGTATCATAAGCTAGATTCTTCTCTCCTGCTAGGCTGGGTTCTGCCTTATTCATATGGAAAACACTTGTACAAATTCTGACCATAACATTTGAACTTCATCTTAATTTCCTTACACAGGAAAAATTTCTAGGGTGAGATCTAGATGGACTTCTTAGGCACACCAAATTAAAGCTTTGTAACATGCCAAAAAAAGTATTTTAAGGTAGGATCATAAACATGCTTAGACTTCCTAAAGAGAGACAGAGTGAAACAGGTAATTTTGAAGGTCACCTATCAGACCTCCACCTGTGCTTGATAAGGACTGGTTTTAGGTAGCAAAGAGGAGCTCCTCTGTTCTGTGGAGAAGGACTGTCTATCAGCTCCTTGTTTGATATGGAGTTCTTTGTGGATTGCCATTCTGTCAGTCACACACAATTACAGGAAAAAAAAAAGCTGTTAAAAAACTAGCATAATAATATGCATGCCAAAGAAAAGCCTTTAGACCTAAATTTTTTAAATACATTTTGTAACCTGTATGAAAACATCGTGGTTTAAACCCACTGGGCAACTGAGCACCACAATGCCATTTTGTGGGCCTAGATAAAAAAAGGACTTGAAGGGTTTTTTGCTCACCACTTTAGGTCATGGGCAAAAGATAGACTCATCTTGGGGAGAAAAAAAAATAATTTAATTTGTTACCAGTAGCATCAGAATAGAGTAGTGAGAGATACAACCAGATCTTCCTCTTCAGAAGGAAACATGTTCCCCTCCTCTCCCTCCTTCCCGGGTTCAGCATTGTTCCCAGTTTCTTTACCTCCCTCATGCCCAGTGGCACAGGGGGATAGGAATGAGGATTGAAGTCAGTTCATCCCACAGGTTGCATGGGGAACCTCAGCTCCCCCATTTAATCTTTTCTCCACTGACCTTGGTGTCTGCACAGTTGTTCTCCTCACATTCCACTCCTTTCTCTGCTGCAGGTTTCTTCTGCTGGTTCTTGAAGAGTTCCCAGCTCTCTCTCGGGCTGGAACTGCAATGGGGCTTCAGCTTGAGGTGGAGACAGCCCAGCCCGGCCCAGCTGGGCTGAGGCTGAGGCTGTGCTGGTTGGGGCTGGGGCAAGAGAGGGTGGGCCATGCACCATGCCCCTCTTAAATACATCAGTTCTCAGAGGCACTGATTGGCTTGGCCCTGGTCAGAGGTGGATCTGACATTGGAGCCAAGGGAGCTTCTAGCAGCTTCTTACATGGCTATCTCCATATCCCTCCCCTACTACCAAAAACCCAAAACTGCCTCACAGAAAACCCAAAGTAAACTCTTACCACAGAGAATAAGATTCTAGTTCTGGACAAACTACACATGGGGGATTGGTAGAGATTTGTAGAGCTCACTGAAGATTTAGTAGTTTCCTTGCTGTTTTGAAGACTCAAAGTCCAATAATTCATATTACTAGATTGTATCTTCCAGTTCTTACAGACTATTCCCCATGCAAAATAAATGAAATAAAATAATGAAAATAGCTGTTATATCTCATGTATGAAAGATGTTCTAATTAGAAGGGAAGGGAATAGAATCATTGAATGGTTTTGGTTGGAAA
>NW_010184068.1:0-21485 GCF_000695765.1 Mesitornis unicolor
CAACCGAGCGATTCTGTGATTCTGTGTAATAGCATGTTCAGCTAAGCAAATGCTTCAACTTGCACTGTTTGTGATTGCTGATGCCAAAAATCCTGCTAAGGAAGTAGCCTTATCTGAACCTTCATGTCATGACAGATGCTTTGCAAAGATTAACATGTCTGTAATCTATGTGCAAGCCATTCGGTCTGAAAACAGTAGGACTTGAAGAAGAAAACTTTTCCCAGGTGACAATGCGCTTTAAATAGACATTAGTAGATAACATGTTGTAAATATTACAATTATACATATTTCAAAGGGAGTCAAATAGCCTTTCCTTTTAACACTCAGCCAAGTTAATTGTTCCTAAAATTAAAGACAAATCTGCTGGCTGTTCTTCAGACATAGAAATGATCTGCCATGTAGATACCGATAGGCAGTTACAAATGGGTAACAATAACACCATGCAGATCCATGGCAAGAGATACAGCAGTCTGCTAAAATTTAGATTTTGTGTCTGTGGCTTTTTCAGATCAAGAGCTGCCTCTTCCTCCTTTCTCCCTGTCTTCTCCTCATAGCTGCTGCATTCAGATCACTTTTACAATAACAATGTTCTCATTGTGAGCATGTGTTTAAGACCTTACTTATACCTATAGGCTAATGATTGGCTTTGCCCTGCCAAACATGGAGGTGTCAGTAGGTATTAATAAAACTGTGAAAAAGATAACAGTATTTCCATAAATTGACCTTCTCTGATGATGACTTCACCCCATTTTCTTCAGTTCAGTTTAATGACTTGAGGAGTGCTTAGTGATGAAACCATTCCCAAGCATAAATTATTCACCACAGGAAAAAAAGAAGTTCCATTTTGCAATTTTCCATCAGTGGGTGAGCCTCTGCAGGTGAATTGTCTTCAGAGGCAGAATAATCCTTCTGACCCTCGTAAACTTATTCACACCGTTTTTAACAAATATGGTAGCAAAAAAAGGGCATAAAGAATAAGCAGAATAAAGCTTTTCTTCAAAATAAATGTTGACCCATCCATTTCTGCTCTTAAAAGATGTACACATGTATAACATGTAGAAGAAAACCAATCTTTTACAATACTTTTGTTGTAGCTCATTAGCAAGGAATTTCATTTATAAGATACAAATAGGAAAGATCAAAGGGCTGGACTAGAACCAACATGACCATAAATATTTTAAATGCTTGACATTACATACCAGACACAAATAAATATAGAAGCAAATTATAGCTTGTATTTCTAAAGATAAAAATATACCCCCTCTGCCTGTTAATATTTGCATATTCAGTACTAGCTCTTAAGATATGTTTCTGAAAATATGTTTTTTTCTAGTATCTCCCTGTTGCTGTTTGTATCACACCACCACATTCAACTCAAATTCGATGTAGAGAAAAAAGTCTCAGCCTTGATGCAGGCAGAATTTTTCCAGGCAAGATGTGCAGGTATCCACTGCCTTTTCCTGGTGTTGTTCTTGACCCGCTTCCTTGAATTCTCAGGTCTGCTGGAGGAGGTGGGGTGCAACCAGCCTATTGCTGGACGGCACTGCCTGCCACTGTCGGTGAGGGATGTGCTCAGTGAGGAGCCATAAATTCTCAGCCAGATAATGAGAATGGGCGCCATACAGGGGAGCCTATTTGCAGCTCTGAAAGATGCTTTATATCAATACAATGACTCTTTTCTGATTATTATTTTTTTTAAATGTGTATAGCAGCCTTAGCAGATTAAAAGTGTGCACCTTTGGAGTGTAGCAAGGTTTGTTAAAGCGTGAACACTGTCATGAATGAAAACTAGGCTTGAGTTTACACCATGTATAGTGTCAAAGAGCAGAGTTTTCGTTCTCTCAGCACAGCTTGTTCTTAAAATAAGCCGGCACAGGATGGAAATTTTGCAGAGATTTTTGTGAATTACTTTCCCATTTAGACACATTAAACTCCCAAAAATGTTTCCTTTCCTTTTAAGTTGTATCCTTTCAAAGATAATCCTTTCATCAATGCTATTGGGACATTCAATGTTAAGCCACAAGAAGGAAGGTATGATATGTGGAAATAAAAGGAAAGCTTTTGTATATATGGACCTTAATCTTCTGATATTCAAGGGAATGTAATCTTATATTAGGAACTACCTGGCTACTCTAAGAGGTCCCAAATTATGAAGACCTAAATCAAATCTGGTAGACCATCGTATTTTAGCAATTTGATGGATTTCCTCTTGCCTTTTACCCTTATTACTGTGTAACCGCACAGAAGTTGTAATTCCTGAAGAGTCCCAGAATGGTAAATGCAGTTCAGGTCTGGGCACTTGCTGGTTCCTGCACTTTGAAAGGTAATTGAATAGGAACAAGTACAAGTGCAATTGAATATGTAGGCTAGAGGCACTAAGTTGCAGCCTCAAAGAGGTCATGCTGAAATGAATTTTTAAAAAGGACTATAAAATTGCATCTGAGATAGATGGGGTGCAAAAGCAATATTTAAATGAAATTGTTATGGATATAAGTCACTTGCCAGGCATTCTAACTATTTCCAACATAAAATATGTTTTCACTTCATATATAAAACATTGTTATTATTCACATCCTGTGTCATGTTAACATATTAAAACTTAAATGTTTAATGCATATATTAAAATTTTGTGTCATCATTAACACCGCTGATGAATACCCTTTAACAAAAATAATGGAAAAGATATGTCAAGGCAGATAATTTTTACAATTAGCATAAAAATATGTAACTTAAAGTGTGATAAGATAAAACCGTTTAATTCAAAGTTTCACAATCCTCTCTCCTCGCTCATGGGAATCCAACTGCCATTTGTTTTCCTATTAAATGACATTTCAAATACTTTATTATAAACATAAATCACATCTCCTTTTGAGAAAGCAAATGACAAACTAAATTTGAGGTCTGACTTGCATTTCTATGCCCTACCCAAGAATAAATAGATGAGCAGTTGCTTTATAGATTGTATTTGATGGATAAACAAAGAGAGGCAGTAGGTTATGGAAAACATGTCACTTGGAACTGACATCTGCTCTTATAATTCATGAGTGTCTTACCCTGCCATGTCACCTCCACAGACATCAGCTCCCTATCCTGGTTCATAACATCCAGGGGAAAAGATCTGGTGTTTTTTAAAGTAAAGCTGCCTCCTGTAAAATGCATACCTTTCCTGAATAGGGGAAACTCTGTTTTGTGTGGTCACATAGGCAGTGAGAAAAGCCCTCGATACCAGGATGGGGTGTGCAGAATGATGTATAGCTGCATGGGAGCAGGAGGGTGCATGGGGCATGGAGATGCGATCAGAAAAAGCTTGCCCAGGCTGCCCTTTGTATGAGAATGCCATAGTATGGGCGAGAGTACTCCAGTGAGAGAGATGCTGCATGGTGCAATATCACGCTGCAGGTCAGACCTCGGAGAGACGGCATGTGCTGCATTTGTGGTCCCTTTGACCTGCTGTGGGTTGTTCTAGGCAGTTTCCTAACCAGGAGGGACTCAGCAGAGGTGAGACACTACCAGTTGAACAGCAGTCATGCCACACGGTCCCAGCTTCTTGGTCATTGGGAGTGTTTAAACTGAACAGATTCAATATCTCTTCCAGAGAAATTTTTCTCATCAGCAATGATTTCCATCCCTGCCAAAGCATGTCCGCCTGACACACAGGAGGTGTTGGTGATTGCGGTCTATCAACACTTCTCCCATAAACCCGCACAGAGCAAATGCACACACAGGTGCCACCAATGCAAAACTCAGTTTGATCATCACCAGCAGGGCCATAAATCCAGTCTAGAGAGTTTAAGCTTGTGATGTGGCTAGGTTTGTTTGTACCACTTCAGGAGATGCTCTTGGACTCCACTGAATTTACCTGAACTCATGGAACAGGGGTTCACTAATTAAAACTTTAAAAGTGGAGACAGGAAATAAATTATCTTAATAAAATAGTTTAAGCCTACAAGATGCAGCACATTCACTCAGAAATCCCTAGAATATACACTGCAGCATTTCCAGGTGTTATATTTGTATTATCAGTTTGACAAAGATCAGGATGTTTGGGTACTTATTTTTTCCTGAAAACAAATTCTTACAGTCAAGTGGTTAAAAGATATTCTCTGCTTTCATTATATATAGTGCATGTCTTGTCCATGCAGCAGCAGAGAAGAAATTAAGGATGCGGCTCTTAAGGGTCTATAATTCTCAATCAAAAAGATAAGCAAATAAATTATAAGGGGTTTTTTTTCCAACTTGTGTTAATTCTTTTTAAAGTCTTGGGTTTTAATCTACTTTTAGTATTTTGTGACTTGACTCAAGATTTTCAAAAGCCTGACGTTGGCAATATCAGTGCTGTTGTGGTGTAGAGATATTGTCAGCACGTATTTGGAATGACCTGCATAATTCATTAATGAGTAATACATTCAGCTCAAACACATACTGAAAAAATCCTTTACCACATCATTCATTTTTATTTAGGTGATGTGTATTTATAAAGTATAATGAAGAAACACTAGCCTCTCTCCATCTTGCAAGACCATAGCATCCTTTTGTGTTTCACCTGTAACTGTGGGTGAGAAAATTAGTTTAGTCTGCTTATTAGCCAAATTAATTGCAATGCGGAAGAGTGTCCAGCTAAAAAAGCAAGAACAAACTTAATCTCACTCTTTTTATGATGCAAATCAATAAATTCTGCCTTGTATTTCTCTGTCTTCCACTAGCACAGAATGACTTAGGAACAGCTGTTTAATGTTATTTATTTCAGATAGATAGATTAACCATATTTGTTTCAGAAAGACCAAGAGAACTTTGTAGGGCTTTAAAAATTCCAGTGCAGAACTTCCATTTCAGGAGTTCACTTTTTAAAAGTTATCCTTTAAAACCTTTGAATATTTCCTCTGTCTCTTAAAGACCTTTCCTAGTTGGATCTTTCTTAGAAAAGTTAAATCTTGGAATGTTCTTGTTATTGTTTTAGGTTTTAGGAACATCAGGAATATTAAATTTGTGCTGGTGAAGTCTGGCTTAGAAAACAGGTCTCTTCAGTCAGCTAATGTGATGCTGATATTCATTCACAATATCTTAAATATAAATCTACAGCAACAACCAAACCAGAAGTATGTAGATTTTTTCCTCATCTTTTCTGGGATCACTTGGTTTAATTTTAGCCAATTTGAATTAAAAAAACCCCAACATTCTTCTAATGATCAAAGGACAAAAGCAATTTTTAAAGAAGGTTTTTTCTGAAGGAATGCCATGACATAGAAAATTATCTACCAGTTTGTAAGAAAAGAGGCATATTCAGTTCTAATAACTAATGATGAAAATGCCAGGAAATTTTTAAAATATCCTGACATGTAGTAGAAAACATCAGATTCAGGTGAATCTGATGAATTCAAGGAATCAGATTCCTAATTAGATTTACTATCTAATTTTCTGACACTGAAAACCTTAAAAGAAAAAAAGACTACTTTCTATAGAAAACACTCCATCTTGTAAATATCCATTTTAAATCAATTATACATAAAATAATATTTTTTGTGAAATAAAATCTTCAGAAAACATAACCATAGGCTTCACAATACAGGTGTTACTCCTATAACAATTTATCTGGACGTAAGTTAAATTGTAAATGTTTTTTTACACTGTAATACATCTAAAATGCAATATAAATGTCTAAAAAAAAAAAGGAAAAATAATACCTGTAGAAATTATGACAGACTAAAATAAGTTATGTTCATACAAAAGAAAATGCAGAAAATAAGAATGTCATTTTCACATGAGTTTTAGAATATGTATTTTAGAAACAAAAAGGCTTTCATTATAATGCTGAGTTAAATAAAAAGAAAACATGATGGAGCTTGTAATCATGATATCATAATGAAAATGGGGTGAATGCATCATGAAAAAGGTTAACTGTTACACAGTTCCACATAGTCGTGTCTATTTAGGAAAAAGATAACTGTCGTCTGAAATGTAGTAGGGTGCACATCATTAATGACTGAACAATCATGCATATGCACAGAGGTATAGTGCAATTTCAACTTCACAATATTTTGTACTGAGATTTTAATAGGGTAGCTATAAAAAGAAATCAGGTAGCCTTTGAGTATACATATTTTTCCAGAGCATTTATGTACTAAAGCAAATAATATTCTAAAGCTGGCTTTCAAAGGACTGTAAGGGAGATGCAATCACCATATCTTACTGAATTGGCTTATGTGTGCCCTTAGATTGTCTTGGAAAATCCCAGTGTACATGACAATACAAATTAAAACAACTACTGTTTTATCCATTGCACAGATGAACATTATGAACAGATACCTACTGTAGTCAGTGCTAACTACTAAAGTTGTCAGTTTAACATACTGGGGCAGCTGAGCTAGGATGGTGATCTCCTTTACTCAGTGTGCAGCTCTATAGTATTTCACAAATCACTGCTCCATAGCTGTTTTCTACTGCTGAATTTCAAAACTGCCTTCTGTATTCATCTATGTATATCTTTATGGAACCAGATACACATAAATCAACATTTTACAAATCTCAGCTTCTTAAACACAGTCATGCACGTCTGGCCTGATGACAACAGCCCTCAGCACCTGGCAGCTCCCACTGCTGCCAGTGATAGCAGCTGAATCACCACCACCACTTTGGAGTCAGCTCAGGTACCAACATGGGCTGCCTCTGCACAGACAGTTTGGGCAGACAGAGGACCAAATTGCTGGTGGTGCTAGCAAGTCCAAATCCATGGAAGAGCCCATGATAACAATTCAATAGCACAGAGGATGAAGGTCCAGTGCTAAGGAATATTCCCTGGCAGGTTTTAGTTCAATGGTATGAATCTGGCTGCAGAAAACATCTTTACTTTAAAAATTGGAAAATATTAGAGACATAGCTTTTCTTCAGCAACCATGGGAAAGCAAAACCAGAGAAAGAGTATTCAGGTAAGATGAAAAGCTGTTTCAATCACTAATTGTAATAAATACTCAGAGCGTCTCAAAGATTTTTTTCCAGATATTATATATTTTACTCACATTTTAGGCAGGCCACTGTTTTGTGGTAAAGCTCTAACCAAACATCACATTTTAGCCTCAGAATAAATGAATGCTTAATTAAAAACTGTCACATATAGCAAGTTTGTGTTTATTTTTATATGAATCTTTACTCAGCTAATGTACTGAAAATTAGCATTTACTGATGGAAGGGCAGCAATAAGTCCTAAGTGCCATCAAAATAGAAAAAAAGGAAGGAAACTCACAAAACACTGTTTCTAATGAGACAAAGAGCAAAATATATAGTAATTTCAACTAGTCACCAGTTATCAAGGCCAACAGGTTGAGCTACTTTAAACACCTACAAACAGGAGTGGGAAAAGTGCCTTCATGTGACCTTTTCACACTCCTGAAGCTTTCTTTACCAGGCATCTCATGAGCTTAGTGTGACTGCTGTTTTAAAAGACCAAGCTCAAATAATCAGTTTCAAAGTTTAGGTTGTTTTCCTCTTTTCAGAAAAGCAGCCGCTGCCTGTTATTTGCTCTGGGGCGGGTGCCAAGTCCATCTCAGTGGGACTGGCTGTCCTCTCCAGAAGGCTTCCCCAGTGAAAGGTAGGCTGACCACCCTGATGACGATAGCTGCCACTTCCACTGCTTGCAGTGAGGAAATTCAGCTTGACTCAGGGTAAAGGGCCCTCTCCTGATTTCCATAGACAGCAATTGCAGTAGTAAGCAATAAACGAATGGGGGAAGCAGAAGACATCCTGGAATGCCAAGGGGAAAGTACCTTGAGAGTGATTGAAGAGGGTTGAAGGGATGGGTCTGAAGGGACTATGAGAAAGGGGTGTGTGATCATAAGGCATGGGGGAAGGGTGTCAGAAAACAGACAGTATGCGTTTAAGTGTAGGGTAAAAGAGAGTGTGAGATGTCCAGGCGGAATGTGGGATGCAGTCTGTAGACTAAAAAAATAGTTGCACTGCTAAGCCCCTAAGAATAATTGCAAAGCCTCTGATGATCATGAGGTGCTAATGTGTATTAATTGTTAATATGTACAGATGTATGTGGGCATTCTTGTAAAATATACTTATCACTATTAGTAGGTAGTACATATACACTACATAACAGTACATAACTACTTATATTTATTTATATTATTATTATTTATATTTCATGATTTTCAGTGTTTCAACAGTACAGGCTGTTAGGGCAGTAATGCTGATCCACTCTTCCTCCGTTGCCTGCTAAACAAGCAGAAAAGAAAACTGGTTTGTTCAACTGTCAGAACAACAAAAAAAAGCATAATGATGAGGTTAAGAAAGTATGTCTGTCACTAAGCCAAGTGGAAATTAAAGGCTGTCCTGAGGACCTGCTGACGACCTTGCAGGCTGACAGTTGAAGGTAGAAGATGCCTGTGGCTTAAAAAAGCTGCCCAGTCTGAGGACAGGATAGTCATTTCACCCCCAGTACACCTGAGTATAGTACCAGCAGCGTTTTAACATACAGCAGTGTGACTTGTCCGGTGGCCTCAAAATATAAAATGCAGTGTGGGGTTGTAGCCATTGTCCTTTTATCCGTCGGCATTTTATCCAGTTGTCTACCTGTTTATGGGGATATTACCACATACAGGATACAAACACATATAGCTAGCTTAATGCCTGCCAAGCTTGAATACGCACATATATACAAAGTATTTATTGAGGGAGCTATTGCCCCTTTATCTCCTTTTGCATTTTAATAAAACCATCCTTTCTCATTGAAGTAGCTAATTGCATAGATCATATCAGTAAGTCTCACCCATCTTACTCTAAATTAACAAACCAGAATACAGCTTGCCTGTAGGTTGCTCTGACCAGAAAGACCTTAAAAGCGTTCCCCCACCCAACATTATTTCAATTCATCTTTATTTTACTTTGCTAGAAAGTGTGTCTTTGTAACTCATGATGCTGGGCGACGTGCCCTGCTGTGACATGAGACGTCGGGTTCTGTCAGTCACATCAACTGATGTGATGTGACGGAGCCTAATGTGATGGGACCAATGCCCTGCCGAATGCATACTGTGTCACTGTGGTATTCAGAGGCTGGTTTCTCTAAGAAGAAATACAGTGAAGGAAGCCAGGCTTCCCATGGCAAATAAGGCTAAATGATTTTGTAAATGAAAATGCAATCAGGTGTTTGTGGCATATGCATGTACAAGTATGATATGGGTTTATTTTGCTCTTCTAGCTGTTTGCAATGGCACTTTGATGATATCCAGTCATGAGAAGAGCCTGGAGAAGAGAAGGCTGAGGGGAGACCTCATCACCACCTACAACTACCTCAAGGGAGGTTGTAGAGAGGTGGGTGCTGGTCTCTTCTCCCAGGTGATGGAGGATAGAACAAGGGGAAATGGTGTCAAGCTGTGCCAAGGGAGGTTCAGGTTAGAGATAAGGAGGAAGTTCTTTACTGAGAGGGTCATCAGAAGCTGGAACAGGCTGCCCAGGGAGGTGGTGGAGTCACCATCCCTGGATGTATTTAAAAAGCAGGTAGACAAGGTACTTAAGGATATGGTTTAGTGGGTAGATAGGAACGGTTGGACGTGATGATCTCAGAGGTCTTTTCCAACCGAGCGATTCTGTGATTCTGTGTGAACTTCACACCTCTGTCTGTCCATTCTATTAAACCCTACCTCTATCTGAGAGAGGGACTGGAGTGCTGCCTCTTGGAGTGCTGCTTTCCTTGGGACAAATGCTGTTTCTGGAAAGCCCATGCACTACTCCCTGGTGGATGCTACAGTAAATTTGAAGGTTTCTTCTTGTAGTCCCTCCATATTCAGAGCCAACAGCAATTGCTTTTGCTAGCAGCTTTTTGCACCAAGCCTACCCTATGCCTCTGAACCTCAGCAACAAAACATCTTAAGATAGCTTATCCTAGTGGTAGTTCCTTTCATAATGCAAACCAATCTATGCAAGAGCACCATAAAGTTCACTCAGATCATAGAAAATCTTTTCAGAAGACTTCCAAGGAAATAAAACCTGGTAATCACCCACTAAATCACATTTATCAGAAATCTTGGCTTTAAGGATGTGTCTTTCTCTACTCTTTTGGTGATGCTTGCCCTCAGATCTCTGTACCCTCCACATGAGGTAGCCATGTGAGCTGGTGAAGCCCAAAGAAGAAAGCAAGTTAGTCCTGTCCTCACAATCTGCCAGTAGTACAGCTCCCAGTGGAACTGGATGGGTAATGAGAGTAAATTATCATTCTCAAACGAGCTCCAGGTGAGAGCTCAAGAAAGTATTATTTATATCTTTTGGCTAAGTGCTCTACTCTGTGAAATGTTGACCATCCAAACACTGTATTATCGCTAGTTTCACAGTAGCAATTTTAAAGAATTGCTCTGGCACTAAGCAGCTATTTCAGTTTAAGATAAAGCCGATTTCATGACAATTTTAAAAATGGCTTTGTTTAAATGGGTCACCTAAATCGTAGTCAATTTGCTAATCAGCTTTTCATTCCAAAAAAACTCAGTTTCTGTGTATGTTGGTTATGGTAGAAAAGTACCATTGTTTATTATTCTCATTATAGAGTACTCCAGTTAATAGCATGCAGCAGCATTGCAGGAACGGGGAAAGCCTGTTTCACATAGATATGAGTGAAACATCTTGTCTCAGAACCCACAGAAATGTATAATAAATAGGCTATATGTGTTCTGGCACAATTCCTCAGGAACATGTCAGACTTGCTGCTGTTTTACAAAGGGTAATTTTCACAAAAAAATAACCCACCAATTTTTGTGTAGCTAAACAATCAATTTATGCTTCCGCTCACAGTTAAGAATCACACAGGTACTGTTTGTTCCATCACTATAAAAACTTTTTCTTATTTTACTTTGGAAACTATCAGCTTAGACCAAGCACATCAAAGAGAAAAGTAACCCAAAAAAGACTGCTTTTAAAGAACACAGCATCAGGATTGTTTGTTGCTAGTCCACAAGCTGTTATTTGGGTAGAAAAAAGAAAGCAAGCTGGATGAAGGAGTAGGGAGAGACAGAGCAAATCTATGAACTGGAGATTATAAGGGGCTTAGAAGGTATCCGTTTCCATGAGCAAAATTCACAAAGCCAAGTCAAGATCAACATACAGCAAACAGGAGAAGTTGTGCGTCCAGGAAAACCAGTCACAACTGTCCCAACATGGAGCTGAGTGGCAGAGGGGTTATCAAAAATGAACTACTAACAAACACTGTATAGAGAATAGGCATGAAACCTTCCTTCAATGCCCTATGTAGCCTACTTGCAGTCTTGAATCAAGGAGCTTTTAAAAACTCTTATTTGGAGCCAAGAAACAGTTTCTGGTACTTAGGACCATATGGACTATGTCTGTTGAACATAGATGACTGTCGCATTCCTCCTGATGGGAAGATGAACCAGCAGGAACTGCATTCCTCCTGGGAAGTAAGTTCAAACACTTTCAAACTGGGGGCAAGGCTTGGTTTTCCCAGTTACGTGCAAGAACTCCAACGTACTAATCAAATCATATTTTCCAAAAGGCAGACTTTCCTTTTTGACTCCACCACACCCCTTTCCCCTGAGGCCTTCACATCATGTCTCTGAATGACGATGACTGTGCACTGTGGTAATGACAGTGCTGTTGGCTGCACACCTACCTCCCTGGGCCCATCACGAGGTTCTGATGTTGGTATGGTAAGGCTGTGAAGCCCTAGAGGGTTTAGGCTCCGTGTCCAACTAAGATAAGAGCAACTCTGCACGCATGTGGTAACATCACTTTAATGCTATAAATAAACTTTGTGGTGTAAATATAGGTTCCTGGATAGCCTCTCCTACCCTTCATAGTTAGGCAAGGTAATTGTTATTTATTTTTTAATAATTCTCTTTGATTTAATTGCCTATATGCTCCCTAGGGTGCATTTTAATTACCAAACTTGGATCCTGACTAAGTACTTAAACATAAAAATGAATCTTGAAATTTAGGAAAAGCTGAGTTCCTCATTGCTGGACAACAGCTGGCAGTGACCCATAATTTACAATCCAGGATTTACAAGGTACAGGTGAGATCCTCATTCACAGCATGAGTGGAGACAGGTGGCGGGGAGGAGGTTAAAAGGGCTGCCGACATCTACCAATTTCCTCCTTCCTCATCAATATGCACAGATGGATGTGGTGGCCATGCTCCAGCATGTGTGACATGGGGCAATCATGGTGCACCAGAAGAGCTGTGTCCCACCTGCATTTCTACACTGGTTGCTGGAAAGAGCCCAGCTCGCAGGCAGGAATTTACAGGAAAAGGGGCTGTTGCTGCCAGCGTGGCTCCACTGGGGTTGGAGCTGGTAGGTGCCAGCACTGCAGCTGCTTGATCTGGTGCTCCAGCGCTGGAAGGGGATATGGCACTCCTGTACAAAGGATGCCATCAGAGCATCATCAGGCTAACTCTGGAGGACAAGGAAATATTTCTGCTGTGGACTCAGCCTCTGACAGGATTCAATGAAATCACCACCATCTGAGATGCCTAGGAGGAGGGTCACTGGAGGAAATGGCCGTGCTTTGGCAAGGAGATGAATTGCATGATCTAAAAGGTGTCTTCCACCTCCAGTATTTATGACTCCCTGATTATTGGTAAGGAACGAGGTAGAGGAAGAGACAGCAGTTGATGGATTAGGATGCTGCTTAATTTTCATTACATGTCTCTTCAGCTGGAAAACGAAGCCTTTTAACAGTCTCCATGCAAGCTCCCTGCTAGACCATCCATTGTGGGTTGTTCAGTAAAAATCATGTTGTTTAGACACTTAAGCACGCTTCCTCACACTTTGTGTGAGTGGTGGTTAAATGGTGCTATTATGTTTATATCTAGCAGTTAGGCACTTGCATTCTGTTTATATGGAGAGATCAGTAGCCCCGATGTGATAGGCAGTGCTGCAGGGAGCCGTAAAGACACTTCTCTCAGGGTAGCTTGACTGGTCTTTGTTCACACCAGGATAGCAATTATAACCATAGCATTTGAGGAGCAAATATAAAAAACAAAGCATCAGTTACATTTTTGCAAGGAAAAAGAAGATTCTGTAGCTTGATTAGTTTCAAGGACTTCAAATAACATTATTTTTTTTATTTCTATATTATTTCTAAGACATTTGACTCTTTATTACAAGTGATAGAACAACTTCAGGTATTGCTATGATGTCCATTAATTCTAAATAGCTCTTCCATCTCTTCCTATATGTGACTCCTTTGTTAGTTTCAATATTGAAACAATATCATATAATAATAGAATAAAACGTATTTTTTTTTCATCTTTCTGTGTGCATATAGGCCCCAAATGCTTTGAGGAGGAGGGGAAAATATTATTTTGTCTGGGACATTTAACAGACAAAAGAAAAAGTGTAAACAATTATATTCGAGGTGTGGACATTATACATAAAATAATTACATTTCATGGCTTTTCCTTTTGGAGTAAAAAAATTGCTGTTATAAAAGTAGTTTCCATAGGGTGACATTTTCAAAAGAGCCAAGCATCCACAATTGGGACCAGATTTCTAGAAAGCTTTAGCTCTGGCATAGAAATAAATAGCCAGATGTCCAAAGAGCTCTAAACATTAGACTGTGAGCATTTATAAAAATCTGGCCTGTATTTAAGAGAAGAAATGGGAGCTGAGCTCTTTGGAAAAATCTAGCGCCATGCTGGGTGTTGAGCTGGCTTGAAAAAGAAAAAGTCTGAGTTTGAGGCTGTTTTGGTGGGGGGATTGTTTTTTTGTTTTGGAATTTTTTTGGTTTTGTTGTGTTTAGGGGTTTTTTTTCTGTTGTTTTTAAAAGAAAACTGATCTTGCAGGTCATTAAGTTGTTTATTGGTTTTGAGGAGCTTTTCACTTCTAAGCACATATTACAGTTTTGCCATCCAAATAGTTCAGTTGCCTTTAAGCAATATTGATGTCCTTAAAATTAAGCATGTGCTTTGCTGGACTGCAGATGGAATTTGCCATTTGAAATCCCACCTCTTTTAGCTGTGAAATGTATATTCTTTACCAACAGGCCACATGCGTGGAGGAGGTGAGCATGAATGGTGGCCAGTCACAGTAAAGCAAAGCTTATCTCAATGGCAGTGGCTGCATAACTCTGGCAGCATCCTTGCAATAGACTCTGCTGATAACTTCTAAATATTGCAGATGAGCCACAAATAGCATGAGAAAGATTTTTTAGATAAAGTATTGACAAGATTTCTTCTGGACCTGGATGGACAATGAGAGTCAAGTAGGCCAGCAATGGAAATTTCGATTTACTGAGCTCATTATTTTACAAACTTTGAGGGAGCATTTCATGGGAGTGGGGTTGGACAGGAGCTTCAGGTAGTTCTTCGGTTTTCTGAGCAAGACTCATCATTACTTGAGATTAGAGCTCAGTGGCAAGCAAGGCTATACCCTATACCCTGTATTGTGAGGCTTAGAGAAGACCTCCAAATTGTTTCATCCCAAAATAAAGTTTCAGCATTTTGCCCTGCACCTCCTCAGAATAGCTATGTGGCTCTGACTATTATTGCTTGCCTGACAAGTAGAGTATTTTTCACAATCTCAGGAAGGAATTAATGTACACAGCTGTAGTACAGCACTGCTTCAAAGGACATTGGGATGAGAAACCCCTTTTAAAGACAGGGAGACAAATGCAATCCTTTCAGTAACCATAGGTGATAAATGTGTACCCTGATGATTTGGTGTTCTCAACACAGAAAATTTTACCTATAGAATTTCATGATATATAAAGAGGAGTCTAGAAGATGTACATTTTACTACTCTTACCTAATCCTTTAATATATTATTCTGAAAACTATCATAAAATAGTTGGAATAGAATATATTGTGATGTGAGTTATAGACTTGCTTTTTGTTTAACCTATGGAGGCCAGTTAATATCAGTGATGTGCCCAAGTCAGAGCTTCACGGTTTCTGTGTCAAGTCAGCTATGGATCTCTGTCATGGGACACTCTACCCCAGAAAATCCAAATGCCACCAGATTGTGAGAATGGTCAAGATTGGATCCATTCCTGGATGCAAACTTTTCAAAGCAGATATTCCCCTTCCACGGCTCCACTGAAGTCACAGGAATGGATGGACACTTGGTTTGTCTGTTGTTTCTGATTAAGAGAAATTAAGGTCCAATTTTTGTCTGTCTGTTTTCCTTTGTCACATTACTATACTGCCCTCCCTCTCTCTTCCCACTTGAAATGGAGCAATACCAAAAGAAGTAGGATACTTGTATCAGAAAAAAACTTCTTATTCAGACTGTGAAGTCTTTTTAGAGAGTTTTTCTAATTAACACTAAAAATTGGCAGCCTCCACTCCCTCTAAAGTTCAAATGTTGGTTAGAGCATTGAAGGGTAAGGTAGTATATCTTCTGTTTCTTTTAGAGGAATATATATCTACTTTAGGTATCAATTCAGCTTCAGAGAATAATTTAGTCATACTTGTAAATGGCATTCCAACAAAAAAGTCATCAGATCTGACAGCATTGTGTTGACTTATGGAAAACTAAGGCTGACTTGCTTGTGTTTAAAGTAGTCAAAAAGTTAACCCTTTTCCAGGAGCTACTGCTGCCAGGAATCTGCCACAAGTTGTCATGAAGGTGGGGAGAGATTGGGATACGTAGCTGCAATAGGCAGTTCTTTCAGAAAAAACACAGGAAAGCTTGCTTTGCATATTACATTCTATATAGAAGCCTAAAACTGTTATTAGATATTGTAAAGCCATGGACAACTGCTAGGGTACAAGATTGAATAGGTTTCAGGTCAGGCGATCTCAAGGTTAGCTGATGGATGAGATAAACACCTCTCATCACCGTGCTGGATCAATCCTTAGTTAAGTGCTAGATTTATGACTGCTTCTCCCAGCCATTTTCAGATTCTCTCATTGTTTCTGCTTTGGCTCAGGGCCAAATTAAGTTGTTCTACTATAAGTCAATGTTTAGAGCCCCAGGTCCTGGAGTAGATAGTGATTTCACAACCTCTGCTCTCAATTATAAGAAACTACTAATTTTGTGAATTCAGTGTTTGTCAGTGTATAGCATGTTCTGCCTTCATATGTCCAACCCCTGTTCTCATGGCTTTCAAACAACGGATCACTGCAACAAATAACCCTGACTGGAATATTTTTTAGAGCTGACATGACCTGATTCTTAATTCCTAATTCCTCTGCTCTGAAATGGTGGGAACAGAAAAGTAGGAAAGGGAGAAGCAGCATGGTTCTGTCACAGGTATCCTGTTCTGCTCCACATCTGAAGCTACCACATCCCACAGACACCATAAGGTTTTGAAAGCGTCCCCGTGTTTTCATTCTACAGAAAATGAGGTGCCAAGAATCTGAGCCAGTCAGCAGCTACTGTGTTGAAATGCTACCCTGCTGTGGGTGTGACCAAGCTGTGACCAAGAGGTCAGCACCTTCAAATGTCTCCAGGCCTGCCAACCTCAGGGCCACAGAAACCCATAGGGAACAATTTTTCATCTCTGCATAACCTTCTGTTGGGAGGAGATTTGTCCAACAAAAATTTTTTAAGCATTTCTATACAGCTACATTTTCTGTCTGTCAGTAACACTGTGCAGTCAGACTGCTGTCAGGCAGCTACCAAGAACGCATGTCTTGGAGCTCCACCAAGGCTTTTTCCCATAGAGAGACTGTTCAGTTCTGCTGGAAGTATTGAACAACGTAGTAGCTCTTGCCAAAACATTTCTTTGTACCTTTATTTAGCAGTGTAAGAAATGACTATTTCTCAAGCATTTATCCACATCTATTCAGAAATTACCTTTTTTTTTTCCTAGAAATATGTTGTCAGCTGTGAATTAAAAACACTATAAGCATTGACTAGTCTAGCTGTGGATAGAACAGCATTAAACAGAAAGCATATGTAAAACTAATCCAGCCCAGCACTGACAGCTGGGCTAATCATCATAAAGGTATTGAGCACACAAGTCTTTCAGGAGATGGGTCAATAAAACATCTAGGCACACTTTTTAACCTTGTGTACCACAGAAGTTATGTCCATACTGACCTTCTTCTGCTAAGAAAACACCTGGATGAAGAAACAACCCTCCCTATTTGTATATCCGAATCCACTGACTCCCCACAAAAAAAACTCACTCTAGTTAGACAGGGAAATCACTACTGTGAACACTCAGACAGAAACAGAACCTTTTAAAGCAATGCTTTGCAACTCCAAAGCATGCCTTTAAGTAGGAGAAGCAGCCTTCTCTGCCTCTCTTACTTAATTCCTTGCACAAAACAATTACAGTGGGTGAAGTGAACGGCAATCGCGAGTTCTGAATTCAACAGAATTTCCAAATACAGAGCAAAGTAGTTCTGCTCTCAGGCTAAGAGCCTGGTAATCTTCACTAAAGAAAAATCTTGATCCCTCAAAGGCCTGTGAATAGTACCACAGCTGAAAATTTTCCAGGGTTATTAGTGTCCCATCTGAAAACATAGATTCACTGATTTAAAAATATATTGAAAGACAACAATGTTATATATCAAGGCAATAATGCAAAAAAGTGTACTTAGCTCTCATCAACGTAAAGCTATTTGATAAAGGAAAATCAATTTCCAAAATGACATTTATTGGAGATTTCAAACTGGGATTTTAATTTATTTGAGATTTATCTGGGGTTTCAATCAGTGTTCCAATCTGACCTGAAAGAAAATTTCAAAAGATTAGACTCTTGCATGGAATTTGCAGACTAAATTCTCTACACTAAGAAGTAATTATGGAAATAAAGTTACTCCTTTGTGTAGCTGTGCAGCACTGGGGCCTGCTAGAAAATAACGGAAATGAAGCACCTAAATACTGCCATAGATTAGTCTCTTTAAAAGGGGGAATTCACCTGCTTCTCCTGTGCTTTAATCTGCCATTGTCTTTAAAGGTGTCTTTAAAGGACTAAATATGTAAAGAATGATCATGTAATGCACAAACTAGGCAGTCACTTACTGGATGCAGTCTATACAGTCATTTCTAGCTGGGATCCTGGTCCTGAGTATTTGAATTCCCTATTTTGCCTTTCACCCTCTTCTTCTCTGCCAAGTTGTAATTTCCATACTGGGTTATATCAACAGTGGTGGGAATAACGCTTCTAACTGCATCTCCACTTCTATTAAAAACAAACGTTTCCACATAAATCTGCTAATGTAAGGCATGGTATTCTTTACAGTTTTTTCCCTGTTAATGATGAAAACAAATGAGTAAGATTTATCTCTTTGACAAGTCATGTGGGTGTGAATCTTTAATTAGCATATAACAGGTTTAGACTTCAAGTCCCTATAGGCGTGGGAATCACTTAAATAAGAAAATCCCACCTGGTAAATCTCTGGCTCAGGAAGCCAAGAATGTTATTTTAAGAGATACCTGTAAAGATGAAGATTGCAATCTTCATGCATGTCAAGGTAAAAAATCAAGCTATTTCATCTCCCAGAAAGTCGGTGACCATACTTTGATGACAAGCCAGATGGCAGCTGTTCCCCAAGCCTGGTGCCAAGAAAGATGATTGGAGCTGCAATTTACCTTCCGTGGTGAAGCTCGATGCTGGAGCATACCACAGCTGCGAATTTGGCTCCTGCCAGTAGGTGTGTGCACAGTTGGTTTCCTCCCAATTTGGATTCATCAGGTAAGAGGCTGTATCAGTACCCAGCAATTATGAAATTGGCATGAATTGGATTGTTTACTCACAGTAATATTCCTACTGGACTTTATTAAAACACCATCTGTTGTCAGTGCAGACAAAGAATCAAACCAGAAATATCTATGGAGAGAGAGAGAGAGAGAGAGAGAGAGTGTGTGTGCCTGTGCGTATGTGTGTGTGTGTGTGTATGTTCAGCTGTGTTGCAGGATCAGGTCACATTTCATATTCTCTGTTCTTCCTTCCTCTTCCTTTACAAGTAGCTTTTCATAGTATGCCTACATTCCTAATCAAAATTTCCCCTTTCTTAATTCCACCTAGAAAATAAAATTACATTTGAAAAAAAAATTGTGGTCAAAGTGAAGTTGTATGTGTGAGAGTCTTGCTGGAATGGAAACAAATGAGTCTTTGCCTATGGGTGGAACTCAACAACATTAGCTTTACTACAAATTAAAGCTGAAATGGTTGAAAAAAAAGTCATCTGACTGAATGATGTTCGGTTAGAACAAACTTCTGAGTTAATGTGTAGTATATAGGGTAAGTAATAAAAGATATCTGCCAATAATAATATCTTTAGGGCTTGAGAAAAAAAGGGGACTAGTTTTTACAATCAGCTGTTTTCTCTTGCCTTCTTTTTTTTTTTAATCCTTCAGATGGGGATCAGATATTCCTAATACACAGCTGGTCTCCACAAATGGCCAAGCATAATTTTTCATATACCAGCACGTAATTCCAGGTGAAATTAATTAGTTGGAATTCTTCATCAGGTAATACTCTAATAAAATATGGTGCAAGTAATTAAAAATGCAAATACAGGGAAGAGAGCAGTAAAACTTAGATATGTCATTTCAGTCCTACAAAAAGGCATCTGTCAATTTAAATCTTTAGTGCATGCACTCACACACACACACACACACACACAAAATGCCTTTAAAAATAAAAATGTAAACAAGTCCCAGTTCACATCCTAAGATTAAAGCTGTAATAAAGGGAGAAACACAAGCCCAGAACACCCCCTGGGAGAAGGAGGAAAGTGTGTTAAAATGTTTGGGTTTTTTATGAACTAAGTGTTTGGAGATCTCTCAGTGCTGAATGAAGGAGTTGGGGTATTTTAGAGTACCCACAGGGAGGTTGTTTACTACTATAAGGAGTCACTAAAGCCTGTTTTGCTCAGTATACCCGGCCATCAGAAAGAAAACATTAGTCCTGATATAAGTGAGCACAATCTACCACCTGCAATGGGATTGTGCGTAGTCGAAAGGGAGTGGATTTGCCCCAAATATGAGCCCATCTTTGTTGCATTATTTAATTTCATCTACACATGGGCCTAAGTTCTTTCCTAAGTTAAGCTACAAAACCTGAGATTGCAGAAGTTTGACTCTGGGCAGAGTAGAACATCGTTTCCATGGCTAAGGTATAATTCTTTTTCCTCTGTTTTCCTTCTCATCATCACTGCTCTTCTATCAAATTACTTAAGCCCTGAGCCACACATGTGCACTCTTGGAATCTATTTTACCAAGCCTAGGATGGACCCACTACATTAAAGTGGCAATTTCTCCAACAATATGTGTCCCCAGAATCTAGGTCCTTGTTTTTCGCAACCCACAGGAGACTAATCTCAAGTTTACAACAATGTTCCTCAAATCAGGATGTTACAAGGGTTTTGCTTTTGTGCTTTACTCTTATTTATTCTCTAAATGGGAGTAACATAACATTTTGCCTTGATTTATGTCTTGTGAACTTTTTATTTTTAATCATCTTGTTCATTGAATCCTTCAGCACACTCAAAGAGCAAGGTCATCTTTTTAACCATGCACATTTCTGCCGGTGCAACAAAGATGTGAGCTTTTTATCTGTTTCCTCTCACTGGTAATTTTGGCCAAAATAGGATGGTAGTCAGCACTTTCAAAACCCACTTTGCCGTATGGCCTGGAGCTGTGGAGTTCGGCCTCCCATAAGGTCAAGGCCAGCTCCACAGGTGGCAGGACCACATGGGTCAGGAGACAGCACAAATGTGAACTGTCTTCTAGTGACCAGCCCTGTAAAATCAAAGCTCCTCTTCCACGGAGGAGGCCTTCCAGAGAGGCGGAGACCACAGTGATTTTGCACATGTTCAAGATGAACCACAAACCAGAGCTCTGATTTAGGTTTCATAGCCCTGGCAAATGCTTGAAAGGAATAATAAATAGTTATTTGCATCAGACTTTCTTAGATAGACTAGGTGAAATGAGGAAAAGTAGCAAGATTCATACCTGTCCCTGAAAGCTAGTCCTTTTCAGCCTCAGACATTCAAGGTTTATGAAATGTCAACACTTAGAAAAAGGAGACACTTGGATCAGTACTGCACCAGATAGACCAGGTGGACTCTCACTCTTCATTACATCATGAAACATGAAATATCTTTAAGCTACTTAAGTTGAAGACGGAATACAGCACTCACAATCTGACTTTCCAATGGATCATTCTTCCTGAATGCTAACATTTGAAATGTGGATTAAAGTGATTTGGAGGTCTTCAATTCCTCTGATAATACTTAAAAGCAAAAGGCAAACTTCCCAGTAATGCAAACCTCTCTGAAGAAGGAGAAAAACACAGAATCACACACAGAATCACATAACGTTAGGAGTTGGAAGGGATCTCAAAAGATCATCCAATCCAACCCCCCTGCCGGAGCAGAATCACAGAATCACAGAATCACAGAATCACAGAATCTTAGGAGTTGGAAGGGACCTTGAAAGGTCATCCAGTCCAACCCCCCTGCCAGAGCAGAATCATATAGAGTAGGTCACACGGGAGAGAGTTCCCATTGTAAAGTACGTTTTTATTCTGTGTATCTATTCAGCCTCCAAGCCTCCTCTATGGGGGTGGTGGGCAAGGGAAAGA
>NW_010184068.1:21516-72680 GCF_000695765.1 Mesitornis unicolor
TAAGTAAATACATAAAATGAACCTGCCAACTGTTCTACAATGGAAAGGTTTTTTACAATCCACAAGTCCATCAGGAATTCAACATAAGCAACTAATTACAAGAACCAAACAATCCTCCTCCCCCAAGAGCAGCATGCAGAAGTGACCTGTTAGAAAAATGGATGCCAAATATTTTTGCCAGCAGCAGGGTTAGGGCTTGCCCTGCGCTGAAGATGGAAGGGCACTGCTGGCACATGTGCTGCCTCCCACCCTACCTGTGCGTCAACATTTCCAGAATAGTCTGCCTTGCTGTGCAATGCAAACATGCTGAGGCTGTATAACATCTGTGCCAGCACTTCTGCATCCTTATAAATCATTTCCTAGCTCTTGCTGGGTCAACAAGGAAGAAAATGTTGGCATACAAATGTAAATCACTGTATGTCCTCTGGAATATAAGAATTGTGTTGATTTACCAGCCATGCACTGTTCCCAGGGATGGACGGGAAGTATTGGCAAAGAAAGGTCTCTACGTGCAGCAAAAGAACAGATTTGCTGAACTACACAAAAGGGCTTGGAATAATCAGAGATGCTTCTGTCTACGAAATTTGTTTCCTGTTAGGCTGAGCATGAAAGCTTCACCCCGTTGCAGGTTGAAATGTAATTACTTCACCTCTGGTCATGTCCAGGATAAAAGTGTACAGGGATGTTATTGAATCAGTTACAGGCTGAGCATATAAGGGCAAATTTTCCCTGGTGTGTGGGGTTGTGAATACCTCTAAAGTCACTGGCTGCATGCATTCCCAGGCAGAACAGAGGCTTTTTCTGAGCTACTGAACTAAATATGTGAATAGTCCAAAATTTCAAAAACATTGTCCCAGATAAAGAATTCACCAAACTGAATAAATTACAGCTCACTTACTTTCCTACCTTAAAACCCAAATAGGAAAACTTAGCTCAATTGAGGTCAATGATAAAACTCTCACTGGGACCAAGGTTTCACCCATCAAATCTAATGCCACTTTGTGACTACAACTGTGAAGCCTGTGACCTACTTCACAGGCATTTTTGCAGCTTCTTCCTCTCAGATTTTTATTTTAAACAAGCTTACTATCATGTTTAACCTCTCACCACCTACAAATTTATTACCAAACCCCACAATTATTCTAGCATACAATAAAAGTGTAGACCTGAAGCCACAATGATGGAATGAAATGCACACCAGTCAATTCATACTTTCTCATTACTATCCAACCAGAATACTTTGTTTAATTTCCCATACTGTATTGACCACAATAAAATATGTAATACAATTTTACAAATGTTTTGGGATTTTGCAGGATACTGCCAGACTGCTTTTGCTATAAGACAGTTACATGATGCTAACAATTACTATCAAGACATACACTGATATTTCATAATACAACTATTCTCTCAAAATTTTCTGCCTGTATTCCGCCCCCACACTTTATGAACACACAATCACTCAAACACATGGTCTGGAACTTTTCATCATATTATCTGTTCCAGGTGCACTGCCAAAGCTGAAATCCTTTTGTGAGTTATTGTACACTGGGTGCTGAATTCACAGTCCTTACACTTCAGAGCACAAGCAGAACTGTACCAAAAAAATCATGCGATACAAAAATTTTGTTCTTTGGTAACTAGACTGCAGTTTAAAAAACATATATATAAGTACCACCTGTGAAAGAGAATGTTGTATTTCAAAGAAATACTGTAGAATTAGTCTGAATACTTTAACAGTATTTTTCATGTGTATGTCAGATATTTTTATGGACTTTTCTTAATTCTCAGTATTTTTTTCCACTCATATAAATATTTCATTGTGAAAGACCCTGACACATCATATTTTTTGAGCATATGCATGGCAGAAGGTAGTAACATCCCAGATCAAAATTCCAAATGATACAAGAATCATAAGATTTTTGTCAAACATATGTCAGACAAAACCTGAGATAGCAGATATTATGTCTGGTAACAAAATTTCAGAATTATATATACAGAATAATGTATATTAATACTACTTCATTATTATATACTTCATTCTTCTATATTATACATTATTATTATACTACATTGTCATATATTTCATTATTCTATAACATTATTATACTATTTCATGATCGACCAGTAACGTACTGTGAAGATCACTAAAGACCAAACAAAACAAGGCAAAAAGCAAAGCCAAACATCAGAATCTACTTTTACAAGGAAAAAAAATGCCAGAGAACTCTAATGTGTAGCATCCTTAATTTTGGTGCCTCAAATGAACAATACCACACAATAAATTGTACAGCAATCAAGGTGTCTAGAATGGTAAAAAGATCACCTAAGTTCTCAAGAAGTTAAACCTTAACCTTTCCAAGGCAGACCTCCAAATATTCTTCTTACTTAATGTAAGTTACTTGATTGCCCATCAACTAACCCAAGAAAGTTACACAAGATGCATTTCAGGGTGGGACCAGTCATCATCTGGCAGTGCCAGCTTTCTCTTGAGAACTGAGTGACTTGTTTTGGCTAGAAATTAGTACAACCTGCTTTACTTCAGACAAGCAGCTAGGATGCAAGCATAACATTTGGGGACATAAGGAAGAGTTCTACAGAAGTTACCTTGCTGTTCTCAATGGAAACCCAGCCAAGAATGAAAAAAGCTGTTTTCAGAAAGCCTAGTAAATGGTGATAAAGTCTATACAGCTTGGGCCTTGCAAATTCATATACCCAAATTAAACAGTTTTTTAAAAATATCTGTCAGGTACACGTGTCCATGATCTCAGAGTCCGCGTCCAAGAATTAAGTAAGCACAGTCAGAAAAATGGAAGCTAGATGTATGAGTCTTCACTTTTACCACATCACAGAAACCTGACTGATTAGCACCAATGCCAACCCACCTTTTCCCAGAGGAAAATGTATTTCCTACTGTTCCTGAAGTGCTCCTACTGACGATAATAAGTCTGTCCACCTATCCACAACTGGATAAAAATCTATTCAGTACTTACAGCTCCATATCTGTAATCCAAACCTCAAACTCTGTTTTCTAATTAGAAATAAAAATAAGAAAACAAAACCAACAGTGCTATTTAACAGATGTCTGAAAGCTCTGGCAAGCAGATTTGGGGCCAATACTCATGGATTTCAGGTTCTCATATGGTCATATGGCTCTTTCATAAGAAAGACACAGCTCTACACATTCTGTGCCACACATTTAATGCTGCCTATCGTCGAATATTCTTCTTCTACCTCCAAAAGAAAACAGTGGTGAACAGAAATGAACTCAGCAGCCTCAAGTCTTTCCTACCAAATCAAAATCACCACTATACCGGTCAGATAAGTCTCCATCACCAAGGCATCTGTCAACAGATTTCCAGCTGAATCTTTCCTCAATACCCTATTACTATTTTATGTTAGACTTGAAATCATGAAATGAGCTGGTGAGGTAACACATACAGAATTTCTAGCAATACATAGTGTTTGTTGCAGGTGCAAATAACATCATCTCCCAACATTCACTTAAAACTGAATCAAAACAATGCCTAGATGAAAGCAAACTTGTTAAAGCAATTCTTTATCCTATCCCCAAAAATAAATCAAACTCTTTAAATACTCATTAAGATACTTCTCCCAAAGTCCATTTTGAAAAATGAGAGATTGCTATTTATTGTTATTCTATCTATTTAAAAAATCTTGGGATACACCCAGACAAAAAGCTGATATGGGACAACACATAAAAAGAGAGGAGAAGAGAAAGAGAGGGGGAGAGAGAAAGAAAGAAAGAAAATACTGCCTTTTTGGAAATGAGAGTCACTTTATTGAAGAAATAAAGTTCTCCTATATAAAGTAAAATACTAATCACTGCAGTTTGCATAAAAGCTCTGCCTATGGAGTCTGAATGAGACTGGGTTTCCCTTGTTCTTTCTTCTTATTTATCATTTATTTGTTCTTCTGTTCTCCTGAACAGAACAAAAATGAAAGAAAGAAGGAAAAAAAAACCACAAAAATGAAAGAAAAAAAGTGGGCAGTCAGTTAGCTAGGAATAGTAAGCTAAGAAATAAAGCTTTTTCTGTATTTTAAAAAATACATTTTAAGGACATTCCACAACGAGCCCAGTCATTACCTTGACCACATTCTCAGCTGTTATAAATGTATTTGACTCTGTTGGGGAAGCTGTGCTTTCTGCTGAGATCTGTCAGTAGAAGACCTAACTCTGACAACTTCTGGTGCATAAGTAGCATTTATCTGCACTGTGCATGCAGCATAATGATTGGGAAGCAGATTTCCACCAGTATATAGGCAAGCAATTATACTGACATGAGTCAATGGTTATTGGTCAGGGAGATGGCAAGGCTGTTCGGATCCTGATGTTTATTGATAGCCCTTTTGCCTTGAATAATTACAAATCTTATATGGCTGACATGTCTGAATTCATGAGATCTTGGTGGTATAATTGGATAGAAGTATGAACTTGATTACACTAGTGAACTTGCTTTCCAGAGGAGAAAAAAAAAAACAAACAACAGAAAACCCAAAAATGTGATAACAGGCTTCTTTGTCATCAAAGGGTAAAGAAATGTGACAATCTGGGAACCAGTTTTAGGACCCCATCTGCTAAACCAGAAAGAAATCAAGATTTTACAGTTCTATAAATATTTTAGTGTATGCCATCATTTATGAACTCTGGCAGCTATCATAAAATCTCTCTGACTTTTGTTACAACTGCATATAAGGCCAGAAAATTGCATCTCATGGTAAACCATAAAAACCTAAGTAAAAGCACCATTCCTTTCAGTATATTCTAAAAATATACAACCTCCCTGTCAGTACATGGCAGGGTAGTTACCATCCCAAGATGCCTGTTTCTCTCTCATTTTTTTTTATCTGATCTTACCCTGGTCTTTTCAAACCCTTTTGTATTTCAGTATCCTTTTATGTTCCATAAATAACAGTCATCACAATATAACAGCTGAAATAGCTTTTACTTTGTCACAACGTACTGTAAGCAAGAGACACTTGGGTGATGCTAATGCCGTGGATACAGAAAGAATTTATGCTGACCTTTTCTCTAATTGTTCCTGAAATGATTTTCATTCGGTGGTGAGTTTCAGCACCCTGAAAGGGAGCTAGCCTCAGAGCAGGTTCTGATGCTCTAGTCTCCCAGCAGAAAAACCTCTGGGAAAGAAGATATAAATAGTTATCCTGAGATTAAAAATGGTCCTTTTAAACTTAAACCTGCAGTCCTGTCCTGTGTAACAAAGCCTCTCTAAAAAACATAGAGATCACGTATCATTAAGTTTGTGATTGCAGAGGATATTCTGACATTCCAGGTAGGATCTTCACAGCTTGAATTATAAGACAGTACTGTCTGAAATCACCTGTCAGTCTGACTAATAGTAATTTATAGCTTATCTCAGCAAAGTTTCTAGAATACATCTCCTTAAACAATTCTTGGGGAAGAGAAGCAAGCAAGAGAGGAGACAGCCTATTAAAAACAAACACAGCAGTCAACAGGTTATTAAAGACCCTAAATTCAGGAAAAAATTTACCAAATTTAAGGTTAAATTTCAGAAGATGTCTAGAGTGCACCAGGTGTAAAATCTCTGTCATCTCATTTGCACAGGCAAAATAGAAAGCTGAACCTTGAAGTGATTGCACATAACCATTTGGAAAGTAAATGCCAAAATCAGTTTTCTGATGTTCTTTTTACATGCTTAAGCTGGGCATATGCCTTTGCAAAGGCAGTTGACTAAAACACTGCACACGATGCTTCTCTTTCTTTATCCGACTTAAGACTTCCTGTAGCTCCTAGGATTACTAGGTCTTAGGATCTGCATTTGCTTTTACCAAACAAATGATTTGATCTTTCAGAAAAAATAGTTCTTTTACATATGTACATATGCACAGATATATATGGATGTACGTATATATGCACATTATGTACTATATAAATCAATATATATGAGATATTTATGAATAGTAAAAGAATCAATACTTAACTATTTTTTATTATCATTCTTTCTTTTCTGGTACTTTCAAATTGTTGCTAATTAATTTGTTGTGTCCTCTTTTTAGAATGTTGAATGCTTGGTCAATACCTGGAAAAATGAATATGGAAATTTATCCTTCAGATAACAACTCCATTGACCTCATCTTAGTTACCAGAGAGGTTAATTTAGTGACTGATGTCTGAGTAAATGTAAGAGAGATTTCAGTAATTTTTGAAAGGTCATGCTCCATTCAATAGCTGTTGTGCTTCTTTCTCAACAAGAATTATTCTTCCATGACAAGCACACTGATTTCTATACATAGTGTAATCATTTAGGACTACTTCAAAGCATTTTGGAGTCTGAATGAAAATTATCTCCTGCTGACTGTAGGAACGGTTTTGCTCTTTGCATTACCTCTTCTCCTCTATTCTCAGCTCCATTAGCTCATCTAGGTAATAGAGGCCAAGAAAATGTTTGCCAGTCAGAGAAATCTCCATCATTGCATTCTCCTTCATACACAAGCACATTTCAGGTTGGTTTTGGTTTTGTTTGTTTTTTTCTTTTTTTCCCCAGCCTTTAAGTATCCTAAAACAAACTTTAAAAACAATAGTCATGGGTCTTGTTTTGCACTATTAATCAAATTCTGTTCTTTGGTTGTTTTGATCTGTTCAAGCTACTGCCTATTTCTTGAAAATTCATTAATTCCATTTTAGGCAGGATTTCCCTCAAAATCCTTGTGTTTGTCCAAATATGGAAAAGGTGCTATTTACAAAATTCTGAAGCCACCAAATAACAATGTTGTCAAGAAAATTATTCTACTTCTTTTACTGTCCATGATATTTCATGGCCTGAAAAGCAAGCACAATTTCTGTTACAATAAAATAGTTAGGCAATAAACGTAGTCCACATGGGATGTGTAACTAAAGTCTTACTATGTTATGGTATTCCAGATGTTGCATCTTCACTCAAACATACGGGCTTTCTTCCTTTTGTGGCTTCTGTGTTGCTACTCCCCCAAAACATTGTTTTCTTATATTCTATAAAACTGGCTTTTTTAGCAGTTTAACATAATGCTTTTTCCCTGTGTCACATCCTAAGAATAAAAAAAGTCTGTGACCTAATCCACCTTCCATTTACACCAGTGCAAGTTCATTGATGACAACAGTGTTTCGCCTAATTTATGACAGAAGGAAAACGAAGCCCAGAGTCTCTCAACCTTTTTCAGGAACAGGCTTTGAGCCAAACTCTGTGAAGTCACTGAACTTTTCCATGTATTTCAATGATATCTGCATCAGAATCCTAACAAGGACTCTGATGGCCTTGCCACCAGTGGCAGCTACTTTCAGGAGAGGCTACACAGCAGAGAGAAAATATGAGTTCCATGAACACACACAGATTTTCTGCTGGATTTTCTCCCTTGAAATTCAGTGAGTGAAATCCTGTCTCCAGAATATGGAGATAGGAGAATACCTAACATCCACACAACTGGAATTTCACCCACAACCTGAGTACAAAAACAGCTTAAGCTTCACTTATTATAAGCATCTGTACCAGTAAAACACAGTGACTTTGGGACACCCAGGAAGGAAGCATTGGAACTATCAGGCTGCGTACTTTTTGTGGCATATTTTTTAAAACAGCACAAAACTCCAATCTACTGAAAGAGGAAAGAGAAAGAAGTAAAACTTAAATGAAGGGCCAAGAGGAATGACCAAAGGGTAAAGAAGAAAACACTTTACCTGTAAACCAGGAAGTTGTAATTAATTCTATCCTGCGGGATGGCAGGATCTGCTCTCCCTTTAGAAAACTATACTGCACTACATCCTTTTTCAGGGCAAACTGTTACAGAATGCATAAGCAACATCCATAATAAGCCTAATGGTTATCAGAATGAAAACAATATATAGCTTCACTTAATAGTTTCAAGCTTTCTATACATGCTGTAAAGATACAACACTCATTTCTTTAAATTTTCAGGTGAAAATTTTCTTTAAAAAAAAATCTATCTTTCTGTTGCCTACCATTCCAACCCTTAAAATTAAGATACCTTTTCCCTAGCTCATATAGGTTCCAATTCAAGCAAGCACATGTTCTTCATGTCCCACGGCTGGTGTTGGATCGCAAGTCCCTCCTTATTACGCTCTATGCAGAAAGCCTACATAGTGCACTCAGATAGCTCTTGACTTGTGAAAAAGATGGAAAGGCCTCTCTGCTCACCTGCTAATGTACATAGGATTTCTGAGGAGACAGCAGGACAGTCATTCAGGCTTGATCTCATAACACTGTTCCTTGTCCCTTCCAGCTTTCTGATTCAACTTCTGTCATCACCATCAGCTTCTGCACTACCTTGTAAGAGGTGGCATCATCAGTTGTCTATGAGGCAGACAATGTAATAGTCAAAAAACAAATACAGTGAAAGCACAAAAAAGCTCTCAAATGTACTTCAAATCAGAAAAGAAAATAGAGTAAATACCAAGTTTTCAGGTGGAAGTGGGGTTTGCAGTTTCCCAGACTGTCCATCGATCACTTGGATTCTGCAGAGTGCTTTTAGAGGAGAAAGTAGCGGGTTTAGTCCTCCAGGCTTCTGTTTTTTGATTAATTGGTTTAAAGGGTTTTCAGTTTTGTTTATTTAAAAAATATAGATTACTCACACTTATTTCTACATACCTTTTGAAAAAGAGACAATAACATCTTTGGATGTGGAGAAGTTTGTTCAGTCCTACTTTAGCAAGATTCCCACCCCAACTCTCTTCCCTGCTGCAACATCACCTCTCTGGAAACAACATGGAAACATCTTGGTAGGACATATGAAACAGCAGGCCATCTATCAACTCACAGCAATCACTTTACACATAATGGTAAGCTTGGGTGAAAATATTAGACTGGGAACTGATGCTGAAGCCTGGGGATGCCTCTGCCAAGAGTCTGGCAGCCTCAGGCTGGAAACCACAAACTCCCTTTCCTGTACAACCAGGCAGAGTTGCAAATAATAAAGGGCAGAAGCCTGATAAGAAGATAATTCCCAAGCAGGAAGCACAGCTGGGCACAATTGCACCAAAGCCAGACGTGCTGTCCCTCACGAGTGCATAACTCTGCTTAATCAAAGGTCTCTGGTGAGTCATGACCCCTGAAAGCACAGCTCATGGCACCAGGAATCGGTTGCTGAATCTCACATCAAAATGTCACACAAGTGCTTGACTTCCTATGGTGCACTGTTTTGTAGATGTTCATAAATGAAAGAATTAATCTAGTTGCTTTCTGGCCCCACTGTTGGACCTAAAGATCTGAAGGTAAGATCTAAATATTCCTGAGAGGTAATATGTTTTTTCAGTAAAGGCAATGGATGGAGGCTTAGGACACCTGGGTCCTCTGCTCAGCTGTCCAGTGAATTCCCTGAGAAACACCTGGCACTCAGATCTGCTCAGGTCCTTACAGCTCTGCCATCACACAGGTATCAGCACCTTCCCAGTGACAAAACCTAACAGTGCAACCTATCTTAGATCTATGGTAAATTACTTCCACATTGGTCAGCGTAGTTAGCCCATACCAGACACAATTAATTAGCTTAGGCATCTTTTCGTGCCTACCTCTGTGTCATGGCTTGGTGATCCAAGTCCCTTCATATAGTCAGTTGAGGCAACTTATTTGGCAACTGATACCTTGGTGCGTTCATGAGTTTACATCACACTGATAGTGCACAGCCCTGGGATTGCTCAAGCTTTGTTATGTGTCATCTCTAAAGGTTATTAAAAATATCTCAAACAGAAATAAGTAAAAAGATGAAAGTTTCACCAGCAGAGAAGAAATTACATCAAAGATAACTGCACACTTGAAAAAAAAAGTAGATGCTACACCAAAACATCTCTAAAAATGGCAAGCATCATTTAAAAATATAGAAACCCAAACTAGAAGTCCTTCCATATTCACTTCAGAGCCAAAAGTGAAAGAATCCTTCCAAACAGACAGACCTCTCTGCTCACTGAATGGCACATAGGAAACGGGCCAAGTGCATTTATCATCTGGTTGTGAAGCAAGTATTGGTACCTCCACCAGGTGAACTGGAGGTCAGCAGAGTATCTGCTAGAGTCTTTAATGACAGGCCAAGCAACAAGTGTCTCACTGTAGATGTTAATACCATGCTGGCTGAGTACAGCACAGTACTCCCTAGCCTGGACACTATGTGTGCTGTGTTGAGCCATCTTATTCATGAGGTTTTCTCAGAGAATGAGATGTCACTTCACTGTGTTTCCCTGTTTTCTTTGGGTGACCACCACACAGTGCTACTGTAAGATGATCTTTTGCTGGAATGGATGCTTGTATTGAAATCTCAGAAAGATGTGCATTGCTGTAAGCTCTATTTCAGACTGACAGGCATTCAAGAGGTTTGGCCTATTCAGACCTGCTTAATTAAAATGCCTTTTCTCAGTCATCATCTCCAGGACTGTTGACACCAATATATTTTTTAAAAGCTTGATGAAATTTCCCAGCTTTGCTTTGCATGAGTTTTTATTATTGTTAGTTTTTTTCTACACTTTCAGGGACAGATCCCCACTGGATTTGACTTGGTAAGCTGAAAAGCTAGCCTCTTACTGTAGAAAATCTTTCAGTTTTATGTTTTTCAGAATCCAGTTGGTTGAGGGCAAAATTCAGTGTAGAACTCCCAGAGGTTTTGATCTCTCCATAGAGACTAAGTTTATGGACATGAGGAGCAATCAGCTGATTGCTGTAACAAGCTCTGTCATATGAAAAGACTGAGATTACAAACTCAAGCCAGAAGAATATGCACCTTTTTATGCTAAGCCGGTAACAGAACTTTTTTTAACAGATTATGTTTAGCCATAAATGTTATGTATGGTTTTAGCAAATATTCATGCTACCATTTTTTGTAGTAGAAATTGTTCCAGGAAGTAATCTGTTAAACTAATTATTTATCAAAACATTACAGTCAGAACATAAACATTTCACTGAATCATACAACCAGGACAAAGAAGATGTACTTCTAATATTTAAGGTAGAGAAAATTAATATAGAATGTCATTCCATTAATTACAGCTGTTCACATTTCCTTATAGAGCCATCAAATATGTCAGCATTCCACACTCTATCACTTCAAAGTATAGATCTAAAAGGCAAAATCTTACCCTGAAGTTCAAGAAGACCTTCTAATAAAATAACAAGAACTGATGAAAATCAAAGACACATTACCTTTTATAGAATGACTCAAAATGATCTTCCTGAAATCGACAAAAAATTTCCCTAGATGACTATTCCTCAAGTCAAGCAGAATTTTCCAAGCCTGACCCCTACTGACTGAAATTACTTCTCCCTCGTATATTTGAGTAGTGGATCAAATCTTCACTTAATCAAGCCTCTTATCCAAACCAGCTCAGGAGTAGATAGATGTTATAGATAGAATAAATTACATTATAGCTATCTGCTTGATACTGGGAATATATGCTTCCCTTAATACATACTGGCAATCTTAAACTACTGGAGAGTGTGTGAGTGAAAAATAGTTTGAAAAAGAGTGCACAGAAAATATTCAAAGTCCATAAAAAAGAAAGTTCTTCACTGTGTAAAGTTACAAAGGCCTTGAAGAAATACTTTAAAAAGAGGAAAGAAAGAAAGAAAGAAAGAAAGATACCTGACATCTTATATTAAAGTATGACATTTGAAAAGGACAAAAATACAGTGATGAAACTTTACTCAGCAGCAACTAGTAATGACAAACACAGGCTTACAAAGACTCCTGGCAGGAAGAAATCACTTTATGTGTGTGATAATGGAGCAGGACCTGGCTGAAACAGGGAAGTTGGGTTTCTTGGTGCTGTTTAGATCCCTTTTACCCACTTCCCACCTCTATTTCACCCATAGGGCTTTTTTGCCTTTTTTTGCTTTCCTTAAGCACCCAAGCAGGGTGGATCTCTGCACAGCTACCTAGCCCCATATGTATGTCCTCGATGCTCAGGCGATTCATAGCCACACTATACTCCCATTTCAGCTGTTACTTCCCAACTGAGTTCTGTTTCTTTTTTGGGGGGGGGTTCTTGCTCCAGAAGCAGTAGTGTGCTATGCCACATAAGCACTGCCAAGTGCCAAGCTGCACATTTCGGTGCCATGGCTCCCTCTCATTTCAGTACCCCAGTGCTCCTCACACAACTCATTTCTACTTTACACTGTTAATATCTCCAGACCCTCATCATACTTTATAGTTGAAACACTGTTGTTATTATTGGGTCTTCTCCACCTACTATCTTTTCTGAATTGTATTCACATATTATCTATTTTGTCTTCCATATTGTTAGAAAAGATGCTGTAGAAAACTAGGCCATATACCAATTCCTACAAAAACTCAGACTCACCAAGTCAGAAACCTCTTGTAAGTCGTCCCAACTGACCCTTTAGAGTCACTTAGCCATTCTCAGCCAATGCAACAATGTTCCCATCCTTGCCAATTGGTGGTGTTTTCCAAGGCATTTTTGTGAAACACACAACCTGATGATTTCTGTAAGTCCAGAAATATCACCTCTGTCCTCTTTCCTTCATCTGCCCTGTCATTCAGCCAAGCACAGCTGCAGCACACAAGTTGCTGTGGCACAGCTTGCAATAGGTATTTGCTACTTCTACAGTATCCTTCTTTGCTACTGGTTCTCAGATTTCCCGTCCTAATACCTCCATCATTTTACTGGAGAGTTAATCTACATTTACTAGATGCTAAATAACCAGATTTATCTTTTCCCCTGCTCACTGTCCCTGTGCTTTACACTTTATGCATTATATACACTCTTTCAGGGGCCGGTGGTTTAGCTTTCCAAAGCACCTCTTAGTGATTCAGTATGTTCACAAGTTTCCTTAAGATGTGAGAACTCCCATCACTGTGTTCTGCTGATTTGAGCATTTAATTTTCTCAGGTATTTACTTACCTGCATTTATCAGTAACCATACTAGCTAAGATCTCCATTGCTTCTTAATTGCCCATACTCTTTTATTTTCCTTTAAAAGATAGATTCAAAAAAAAGCAGCTTAGCGGTTTAGTCATATTAAAATCATAATTGATTTTGCCTCACTCCTCATTTATTAATGGACTTACACTACCTTCTGACTAATAAACCTCCCAGTAATGAGTTTAGTCCACAGAGGATACATTTCCACCTCAACAAACCACCAAGCAATTTAGGACAGTTGGTAGTCTCTGCTTAAGGGAGTCCGAAAACGGGAATAGAAATTTATGCAGGCCATAATTAAAGTACTTTTAGAGAGCTGTGTAGGGAGTTTACTGACATTCTTTGTACCGTGCCCATCTGTGGTCAGTGTAATTACTCCTTCTCTTGCAATCCAATTTTCACTGACAGTTTTTGATAAAGAGAGAGCTTCAAATACTTAAGCAGTGATCAAACTCTGGTCATTTTTTTTTCCTTTGAACAGAAAAGGTTCATGAAGGTGATCTTTTTGGAGCTACTTTGCGCTGAGGATGGCATGCAGACAGCAGAAAAGCCATTCCCTGGGATAACAGCTGTTCTAGATGTGTGGAAAGCCCAGCACACCCAGGAAAATCAGAAGCAGAACTTCACCAGTTCACAGTTACTAGTGAAAGAAGATTATCTCACGGAAGTAAAATATAACTAGTAGTTTCTACTGCAAGTACTTAAATGAAAGCCCAGTTATACACTGGAGGGAGAAAAGGTCATTTGACTGAGAGACAATACACTGCGACTGGAAAGCTGCCTGGAGGAGAAGGACCTGGGGGTGTTGCTTGACAGTCGGCTTAACATGAGCCAGCACTGTGCCCACGTGGCCAGAAAAGCCAATGGCATCTTGGCCTGTATTAAAAACAGTGTGACCAGCAGGTCCAGGGAGGTGATTATCCCCCTGTACTCGGCACTGGTGAGGCCGCACCTCGAGTACTGTGTTCAGTTCTGGGCCCCTCACTATAAGAAGGATGTTGAGATTCTAGAGCGTGTTCAGAGAAGAGCCACAAGGATGGTGAGGGGTCTGGAGAACAAGCCTTATGAGGAGCGGCTGAGGGAACTGGGGTTGTTTAGCCTGGAGAAGAGAAGGCTGAGGGGAGACCTCATCACCACCTACAACAACCTAAAGGGAGGTTGTAGAGAGGTGGGTGCTGGTCTTTTTTCCCAGGTGATGGAGGACAGAACAAGGGGAAATGGTGTCAAGCTGTGCCAAGGGAGGTTCAGGTTAGAGATAAGGAGGAAGTTCTTTACGGAGAGGGTTGTCAGAGGCTGGAACAGGCTGCCCAGGGAGGTGGTGGAGTCACCATCCCTGGATGTATTTAAAGAGCGGGTAGACGAGGTACTTAGGGATATGGTTTAGGGAGTAGACAGGAGCGGTTGGACGTGATGATCTCGGAGGTCTTTTCCAACTGAGCGATTCTGTGATTCTGTGAAATCAAAACTCTTTGGAGTTGTGCATATGTTTAATCATGTCCCTTTCTGCATTTAACAACAGATCCCTGTGACCTCCTTTCTCTCCAAGACTGCAAGCTTTTATGGGCAAGAAACTTATTTGTCCAGCACCTAAAACAATGGGGTCATGGTACAGGAGGAAGGTTCTCATAAATCTAAGCTTGTAGTGCTGCCTAACAGGGAACTCCTGTAATAGCACTGGTCTCTCCTGTCCTTGCACATGATTACTTAGATACAAGAGAAAAAGAAGAGTGAAAGAGCCCTTCTTCTGTGCTGGTCTGTGGGTGCTCAGTAGCAGACCACTGAGATAAAAAATTCTACTAAGTGAAGAGGAATGTAAAATCTGGGAGGGGATGCAGGGACAGGACACAGGAGAGTGCAGCTTTTCTAATAGCATTTTTAGTTGTCATTAAACACAGAATACATGTTAACACATTCCAAAACACTTCTATTAAAATATTTTTTCAGTACTTCAGTACTGAATGCAAAGCAAATGATGCAAAGCCAAAATTCCCCAGACAATGCACAGAACATTAGAGAATTAGTTTAACATTCTGACAACCCTGCAATTTTATTTAAACAAGTTCTTTCCTACCCAATTCCCTGCAGAGAAGTATTGTGCCCTTTTGTTGATTTTAGTGGACATATTGCAGATCTCCGATTACCTTCCCAAAGGGCCACCCACTACAAGAAGTTTTTTGTGTTGCAAGCACAGCTTAGCTCATTCCTCTCCCCCTTCTATTCACCTTTTTTTCTTTTCTTCATGTTTTTTTCTTTTTTTCCCTCCCTTTTAATTTTCTTAGCATTCTCATACACTGCAGATGAGCCGACAGACTAGCCTGCCATCTGTTCTTTCATGACATGGTGCAACCTAATCAATTATCCCCAAACCACTTTGGAGTAAATAAAATGTCTACAATAATAATAATTAGTCAGTTAAAAAGAAAACAGCATCATGCAGCTCCTGGTGGGAATTAGGTAGATTTCAGAACACAACATTTTATTAACTGAGATCATTAGATCAGGAGAAGACAACTTGGGGAGGAAAAAGTAACCTTCAGTAATATATTCTGAGACACCAGTATAAGACAGCATCCCTAGCCTTTAGACATGTTTGACTCTTTGTTACCAGTGAAGCCAGGTTCAAGTAAATTTGCCACTCATGAGTTTCTAAGACTTTGCTATTAATAGATGTGTTAGCATAAACATAAGAATTTGTATTACTATTAGGACTGTATTAAAATAACAATAAATATTAAAAAAATAATGACCAGCGGATGACATTTATATAGTGTGAAGAGGTATATACATTTCTTCAAACATATGTAGAAGGCCTGACATGTCTTCAGGGAGACATTTGTCTACAACAACCAGCATAAGTAAAAATCCTCTGAGTAAGAAGAGTACATTACACATGAACCCAACTCGGGAACAGGCAAAAAGCAGAAGTACAAACTGCTACAAACAGAAATCAGGTTTGCAATATCGTATTAGGAATTAAGAGAATCAGGGATACTGCAATTAACATCAGTGGACACCCAAGCTCACACAAAAGCAGTTCCTTATGAAGTTAATCTGAACATTGTTTTTTCACAATGCAAGCAGCTGCTTGCTATTTTAACTCTATGACATTGATTTAGTCAGAGTACAGTAGCAATTATTCAACTTAAATCAATTGCTGGGCATTTTAAATGTATCTTAGTAATCGAGTCCTTAGCAATTTTCAGTATTTTTACTTTTTCAGCATGAAGGAAGTGATAGATAAATCTGAAAGATTCAGTGTTCCAGTGAGATAATCAGCAAATTGCCAACCAAAATGTCAGTCAAGGAATCAATACAATCTCAGTTCATAGATCACATGGATGGATCAGAGGGAAGATTTTCCTCATTACTGTCCTTATTTTGAAAATGAGTCATGTACATTCTATATTTTTGTCCTGAAAGAAGTCAACATGTATAGCTGTGCTACCATTTTTGATCAGTAAGTTGTAAAAAAGTTTTTTCTGCCGTGTTTCTAAGTATTAAGGACATGGCAATAAATAAAATAACTTCATGCTCACAGGTGCTTTCTCACTTCTTCTCCAAACTGTAAACACTTCACATCCTTTAATTATCATCCTCTAGAGAATCAATTTTAGCAGTAAGTTAGAAAACAACATGACAATGTGAGTTTGACCTCTTTACCTAAAACTGCCTGATCAGCCTCAGGCAATGTAGGAACCATCTTAAAGGCTACAACTTTGACAGATATAAATATCAGACCACCTACAGTAGTATTCCAAAGCCTAGGTAGCTCTATACAAGAATATTGAGTACACTGAGAAGGTGTGTTCGCTCTTATTCTGTTCAATCTTGACTGGTGGGAGACCAAGGCAATTACCCATAAAACAAAATGTGTGGTAGCAAAGAATCTCATATGCTGCTTTTTCCAGGCTTGATTACAGGCTAGATCCTTTCATGCTGATGGTGAGGCATGAGGCAGATTCAATCTTACATCCTTGTCGCCTTGTTGTAACTTTTGACAAGAATGAAAAGAATCAGGTGGGAATATGTAGAGAGGGGGTGGAGAAAAATCTCCACCATGATGTAGGCCAGTGAAGACAAAGCTATGAACCACAGAAGATCTTCATCAGTTCCTCCAAGACTGCTCCACTGTGATTTCTGTGACATGTATGTATCAACATTTTGTATTTGTATTTGTATTTGTATTTGTATTTGTATTTGTCTATTTCTGTTCTCATACCCCTCCTTCTCCTGCAGTAGCCTAATGCTTCTGATATCTTTACAATATGCTTCATTTCCGATTTTCTAGGTACTTCAAAGGAGCATTCACCTTTCTGTTGCAGCTGCTGACTTCTCGTTTCTGCATGTTTCTCCATGTTTTACCGTCTACTTCAGAAAAGGGCTAGCAGTTCTTTTCCTGATGTTTCCCTAACTTTGACCACCTTGAAATGTGGTTTTGTGATTTTTGTTGAAATGTAGGACATGGATCCCTTGCAGGCTTTTACAAACATGAGAGTTCCCATGTGTCGTTGACACTGATGAATTGCTAGATCACTACAGAAGAACTTGGAAATGGCAACAGAGCTGGCTCCACGAGAGCTAGCTTGAGCTCCTGAGAGGGACCAGAGGGGTTTTTGCTTCTTTTTATTACATTATATCAATTAAGCATTTAACAAGTTACAATGAAAAGCAACTTTCCAATGGAATTTTTAACACAATGGAAACAAATTACCTTTGAGATAGTTATCATTTGTAATCTTGAGTAGAATGAAAATAAGGCTAACACAAACACATTTTCATCCAGATTGCCCATAACGACTTGCCAGGCATCCCTGTTTCAAATCAAGTAATTCTGTGTGGCGTCTCTTTGACAGCAACACAGAATCCTGTGTGAAAGACATTGAATGGCACAGCTGATGCAAAATGCTAGCAGAAGATACTGCACCAAGCAGCTTTTGTTTTGAAGTGGGTACCTCCGTTATGTAATTCTCTTAGAATCCGCTTCTTTCAAAGAATGAAAGAAAAAAAACCCAAGCCTCAGCAAACAAAAACCACAATTCCCATACATTTCTCAACTCAGATGATATTTCCATACTGGGGCACAGTCTATTCACAGCAGTTCTAAAATTCTGGTGTTGGCACAGAGACTATATTTGTAGCACTCAGCTGGAGCAAAGGATGAGTGGGATGAAGGTGTTTAGTAGAGGAGAGGGGCTTCAACTTACTAAACAAGAATGATGCCTATAAACAAAAAGTAGCAGTGGAATGCACAAATATCAGGATTGTGCTGATTAGCCACACGAGCAGCTTTAACAATTCCCTTCTATTATAAGTCTTTCTGAGATTTTCTGTAGTCACAAGGACAATGAGACAGAACTGTTGTGGACAAAAGTGGTAATTTAAGACTATGGACAGGACTTAGTTTTATTGACATACAAACATTGATTTACAAGCTTAAGATCTTGACCATGTAATTTTGCATATACCTGAGAAGGCAAAAGCTATACTTTATATTAACAGCTTCTGAAGAGTTCACCAAAGACTCACTTGAGCAACAGGTATGAGCAAGTGTGCAAGTGGTCATCTCCTTATTACACTTCTCACACAAAAGCCAGCCACAAATGTGCTTTCAGGCTATGGGAGGAGTAGCATGCTTTGCCCTCTCTCTGCTTCTTTCCCTTTGGGAGAAGAAGGGAGGGAGGGACACAATGAAGAGAAGATGAGGTGTTGACTGTGTTTCCTGCCCATGGAGGCACAAAAAGCAAAACAGAGTATGTGTGAAGGCATGGGCCGCATTGCTCTGAAGACTGGTTCAGGCTCTGCAGGCCACCTGTTCGGAAGGGAGAAATTGTCCTTTGCTGAGCTCTCCCACATTTGTACAACATCTGACACTATCCCTTTGCAAGCTCGCTCTACATATGTTTTCTCACCAGTGTACACAATGTTACAGGCACCAACCCTCCTCCCCCAAGCAAGAGGATCCTTTCATTACACTAAGACATACTGTCATATCCACAGATTCCTGCTTATTTCTGGTGTGAGCTCCCTATGCACTCCACTTCTAGTGATGTGTGGTTGTCTCTGTGGTACAGACAGAGAGAGTATCATCTTTGCCCCTTCCTATGGACAATGCTCCTTCAACATTGCACATTTCTTAGAGTTTACTTATTTTCCTGTTTGTTCCCTCTGTTCCCGACAGTGCTTGCAGAGCATATCCAACCTAACACAGAGCAAGCATACATTTGGTGCTTTTCCAAACACATTAGCAACTTTAGTATCTTTCGCTTTCTCAGACGTTTTCTATGATGTTCTCAGCACCTTAGAAACTCTTATGAGGATATGAAAAAGAACCCCTCCAGTGTTCCACGCACACGTGTGAACTTTCTCTTGTGCTGCATATAAGTTTAGTTAGATGCTCTCCAGCCTTTGATCTTCCTTAATCAGAAAAAGCAATTCGGCTGAGGAAGGAGGATATGAGCTTTCTTTCATGCTTGTTTTATTTCTTAGGACCAATAAAGAGGACAGCACAAGGATGCTCAGGGAATTAAGTGCAAGATAATCAAAGAAATGACTGAGAGGGGTCTGCACCCTGCCAGCTATCTTGAGCTTTACCCCTCACTCATGTGGCTAAGCTTTGGGGAAGGAGGGCTTCTCTGTTAACACGGGTTAGTGTCTTTGCTCCCCCCGCCCCCTCCTCTACCACCTCATGCTCATCTTTATTAGCTTTTTCACACTACACAGTCCTCTCATCGATTACAAGCGCCAGCACAAAGCAGCCTAATGATGGGTCAGTCTTAATGAGAAAAGCGGCCGCTCTTGAAGTGGTGTGGCTTCGTCTTGCACCCTGCCGAGTCCTGGCATGTAGAGCTTTGCCTCCTTTTAGAGGGCAGAGCCATGGAAAATCAACAGTGAACAGCCTGGTGCCTCTGAACAGAAAGGGCCATGTGCATGGCTATTTAGTGCTGTAAAAGAGAGAGCATTTGCACAAATAGGAGTGAACATAAGGAGGCCTTCAGAGAAGAATGGAGCCTTGGCAAATTTATGGACTCCCCTGAAAGAAAGTGATTACAGATCATTATCCAATTGAGGCAGATTGATGGGTTAGGGTCAAAGCAATACTGCAGAGCTCACTGGAGGGACAATGCCTGCTTGTCAGTTCTGTCCTGGAAAAGAAAGAGAAGGGAAACTACCACACAGAGAGGAAAGACTTAAGATTTTCCAGCCTCTATCTGAAAAATCGTTACTTATCTTGAACATGTGGTCTTTCAAAAAAAAAAAAAACCACAACAAAAAAACCCCAACCCTGAAATTGCAGGAGCAATAACGCTGAGTTAAAACTGGGCATTCAGAATTGTAAATAATTGTGCAAATACTGTGCAAACAGCACATACGCAAAGCCTTGTGACTGTCTCTCTTGGAGATCACAGTGAGTATTAGCACTAGTAATGGATAGATCGCACCTTTATTTCATTTATTAAAAAAAAAAGCAAAACCAAAGACATCTCCTAAAATAAATGTGTGTATTTTTTTTAATGTTGGCGAAAGAAGGATGGTTTTGTTAGCAGCTATGGTTGAACAGATTTGAAACTCCACAACATCTGGTCAGGCAAAACTCAGCAATACTGACATTGAATAAAACAAGAATAAATGTGCTTCTATTGTTTCTTCTGTATTGATTTTTAGAGTGTTTTAAAGTGCTTTGCATTCATGCACTTTTCTAATAGCCATAGAAATGGAAACAGCATGGCCCAGAAAGCAGCTCACAGCATTTATTGTGCATTTGCCTCCCATTTTCCAATATGATTTTGGAATGTAAAGAATTTGAGCAAAGAGAGAAGACAATGCTTCCATGAGAGACCTGATTTGTTTTTTAATTGTGTTTATTTATTAACTTCTCTGTTGTTCCCCATGTCTCAGAAGCAGGGCACCACACACGCTTTAATGGATGCATCCCCACGTCCCAGCGGAGAGCAGTGTAGCACTGGCCCTGTTTCAAATAAAGGCTCAATAGGACAGCTTGGCTTGGGGCTGCTGTCTTGAGACTTCAGCAAGGATTCCCTCAAGTTCTTTTAAAAAACATCCACAAATAAGGAAGTTACAGCCCCAGCACTCACTGTGGCCTTCCTGGCACCTTGTGTGCTCTTGCAGAGGATGTTCAGACACAAAAGGACCTATCCTGACTCAGAGCCCATGGAAAACAACACAGCAATTTGCTTCTATAGACTTTGGCTCAGGCATGAAGTAGTCCTGATAGTCACCTGAAAAAACTGTAGGAATACCAGGTACAGGTACTGGTACTCTAACTCCCACCTCTTGCAATGATGGAAGTGACCTGTCCTGCAGCCCTTAGATAAATTCTGGCTCAGCCTTGCAAATAACTCTGGATACACCCAGCCTTGCTTGTTCTTACTTAGAACAGTAAGGATAACAAAGGAAATATAAACATTACTGGCTACAGACTCATCTGCAATTTCAAATGTTAAAAGCATCAGAAGAGACTTCCAAATGCTCACTGCTTGCAGTATCTCTCTTGTACAGCACACGTTCCTTTATGGTCATTTGGTAGCATTGTAGCTGCAGGATGATCATGTTCCTTTTACAAAATGCTTCTGAAAAGGGATCTTTAATGCCTTTGCTGGAAGGATAGCAATCACATGCCAAATTCCTATTTTTGGGGTGAGGTCCCCTGGACTCTACAGCACCATTTTTATCTTCTGTCTTCTGATTCTCAAAATTACCAAATTTTCAGTGTAACTGACAGCGCTTCTTCACTGCCCCGACATGGTTTGTCATCTTACCTTCTATCTATGAACCAGAAAGGACCCCAGATGACATTCATTCCAGAAAAATGACTAGAAAGGTCTGTGGTGGTTTGTGCAATGACATTCCACACAAGACATCTTCCCCTACCTCAGCATCTGGTGAAAGCAGAGGTATGTTGCATGGTAGAGAAAAAATAATATCTGCCATTGTTTGCCTATCTTATTCTGTGTGCTAGACTGGAGTTTTAACTTACACATGTATTCCCTGAACTAAACTTGACACTTTGAATCTTTTCCCATTTTTCTCATTCATCATTTTGTTATTGGGTGTGACATAGGCCTCTCCATGCCACTCGTTCTTGAATCTTTTGGTGTATAATGGAGTTGTAACTGAGACAAGATACCAAGTATGAGTCAACATAAAGTGTGCTAAGATATTTTTTTATCTTGCTTTTCCTTCCAATTTTTCTCTGCGTTGGCCTAATAGTATTCTTTTTTTGCTGTGCATCATTTGGAAACAACTTGTAGCTACTCTTTTCCTGAAGTTCTGCTTGCATTTGTTTCCACTTATCTCCTCCAGTTCGGCAGAAGATGTGCATATGTGCAGGACTCCATATGCTTTCAGAGATAATCTGCTTTTTACTACCAGTAAGAATAACCTTGAGTACATATTGCGCTGTCACAACATATTTCCTATATGAATCAGAAAGTAAAACTGGTGCATTGGAAAAGCAGACCATATTTTTAACAGGCAAATTCATAAAACATGCTTTTATGAACAGAGCAAGCTGAGGAGTGGGGGTGGGAGAGAACACGGGAAAACAGATGTGTGCTTATGATCCAAACTCTCTGTCCTATCAACATCACGTTACATTGGGGTCAACCCATAGAGAAGTCTCCCTCTAAATGGAAGCTGGGTGCTGAACTGTCCATACCATTTCAGTGAAATCAGTGTGAGCACACTGAGTGGAAATCAGCACAGAACAAGGTCGAGGGAGCAAAAATGGCTGTTGCCTTCCACTCCAATCAAGAAAACTATCAGCTATTCAGAGAGAGAGGAAAAAAAAAAAAGAACAAGTAAAAAACAAACCACAAATCCTAGAAGCACTCAGCTGGGAATAAGGGAGGGGAAAGAGCATTTCTCTTAAGGACACTTTCCGCTCTATTTATAGCTATAGTTTGTATGACGCTTAGCGCTTGACCCACAGGGTTCATAGGTAAGTAAGAAATGCAGACGTGTATTCTAAGAGTTATATTTCATCCATATGTGCAAAATAGTCACAGGAGAGCTGCAGAAAACTACACACTTGGGGTAGTAACCTTCCTAGTCCAGGAACAACATCTGAATCATGCAAAGTCTATCCTTTGGCTAATATTGAGTTTCAGTGACAATTCTGCTTGAGTGAAAACTCAGAGCAAAAATCCTGAGGCATACAGTGTTGGTGAAAGTTTTGTCACTGACCTCATAGGATCCAGGAGTTTAGCATGAGCAAGTTTTGCTCTCTAATTGTTTCCATTGTATAATGTTTACAATGTTATAGTGGCAAAGAAGATGCAATCTTCCCTCAAAGAGGATGTACATATAAATCCCCAGTCAGGCCAGTGTGAAAAGGGTGAGAGGAAAAACTGATCCATTTTAAGTTGCCTGTGTCCTGGAAGAGCTCCCTTATTTTTAAGTTCTAGAGGCAAAAGCAAGTAAAACCAACACCTTTCTGCCTAATATAGCTTCTTTTTTCTGCTTCCTACCTTTCTTTTTTTAAGTAGGGTGGGTGGTTTGTTGTTTGTTGTTTTTTTTTTTTTAAAAGGGAGGCATCCTGATGTGTGGGTGAATTGGGCTCACTAAAACATGTTTCTGCCTGCTGAGTTTTATCATAACAGTATGCTGTGTTCTTTGTCTTGATACAGCATCATCTCTACACAGAGCTGGCAGAGTACTGACAACAATTTCAGATATATAATTTGTTTAAGAAAAAAAAGTCAAAATTGTGTCAGAAGTATTATCCATTACCAGTTTCTCAATTCTGCCTACAAACAGCTTGGATTACAAAGCAACTTTTATGGTTCAGTGTCTTTTTTCACAGGGAAGACATCTCTCCTGTGCTATCAGGTGGGGGAACTCTAAGGAATGTTGGCATAGCAGGTACCTATACTTGTTGTGTAGACAGCAATTTCTATACAGTTTAAAGCTCCCTAAAGATCTGCTGAAGCCTCCTCTTTATGAACAGAGCCAGCTCTCTTACTTCAGTTGTACTGGGCTACTGCCTTTGATATATCAAAAGATGTATTCTGGCATTGCATAACATGGATAGCAATATTATTGGAGCTGTAAAACCTAAGAACATCAGCAACATTAGGTTTATATATAATTTCTATTTAGAACAACATAAGAATGTCCAATATTTTTGGAGATACTAATCAAATGAACCGTATTACCCTTCTATGGAAACTTTTATTTATGCATAAAACCATGAGTAAAAGGGTATTTAGTTTACCAATGAAAGGAACATGAAGACTCTCCTCTGTCTAAAAGTGCCTTCACATTCTCTATTATTTTTCTGTCCTTAAAGACATGCTTGGCCACTGAAATGCACAATGAAAAGCTGAAGAACCTTTCTGCCCCAGGTCACTCCTTTGATTCAAACCCAGGTCAGTAATGGGGCTGAAGTTGTTATCGCACACCTGCTGTTCACAGGCCTGCATAAAGGACAAGGTTGACAAACTGTAGCAGGTAGACAGGATGTAATATCCTAAGAAAGGTACCAAGCAAGCAGATTCAGCAAAAGAGGAGTGAACATGAAGCATGAATTTTATCCTGTACACTTCCAAGTGGTCTTGCCCTACATAAGTGATCAAAATATTGAAGCCTGTGCTTTTGAGCATGTGAAAAACTATTCTGTGACTAGAACAAAGGTCACATATTTTCAAAGTCATTTCAATAAAGCAAATCGCCAGTCCCAATTCCTTGGACCCACCAATTAAACTGAAGCCAAAAATGTTGCCCAATTGCCCCACAGAGGATCTAGTGTATTTGTAGTCCTCAAATGCATGTGGTCTAATCAAAAGTGCCATATAACAAGAAGCCAGCCAAGAAACCCAGACAGTTTGGTTAATGAGACAAAGAGCAGCTTCGTATTCGTTCCCTCCTAACAAAGATCTGAGGAAAGGCTATGGGCTGGGAGGAGAGAGAGTAACAGAAGTACAGCAGGCCCAAAGAGAAGGGCACAAACAGACAGTCAATTAGGTAATGCATCCAAGCCTGATCTGAAGACCCACTGCAGACAGAGCAGCCATTCATGTGCTATGACATGCAGGTCAATAGAAGTAGTCACATGCTTGCCTGGTACTTGTGGCTACGTTTGTGAAACATCATGTGGCAACATATGATGAAACTCAATCCCTGATCACAAACTACAGTGGCAAAATGAAAAATGTCTTTGAATTTTTTTCCCATTAAAAAAAATAAAATCAACAATATTTTTAAAACTCAAAACACATCTTTTTTCCCCACTGAATTCTCTTCAGTCATTGAAGTGAATTTTAAAGAACTCACCATATCTCATGCTCCATTTCTGAAATATGTATCTCTCTGATTATCTGATGGTTTTTATCTTCCAGGAAAATATATCAAGCTCCTCTGTGAAAACCACAGATGTAACTATTCTTAAATGATAAAATTGCATCATTTGTTTCAAGGCACACATTGATCAAAACAAATGTCAGAAAATAATTTTACTTCCTATTGGGTGCCACTTCCTGTTTGGCCAGATGCATTATGTTGTTTTCCTTTTCTGTTTCTGAAGCATCTGCTAGCACTTACTGCCAGAAATGTGATAATGACCATGGTCGACCAGTAGCTTGAGCTGGTGGATCCTGTGTTCTGAGCCTCAGACTAAGCAAATTGCAGGTATTTCTTTCACTAATGCAAGCAACATATGGTAGCAAGCACAGCAGAGGAGTTTGGCGTCTGTTTTCCACAAGGATAGAACCAATCCCATCTATAGAACATCGGAAAGCCACAAAATGGAAGGAACCCAGACTAAAGATTTTCCAATAAATAATCACGCTATGGGCTTCTACATAAGCTTGTATCTCTTTCTTTGAGAGCTGAGTTAAGCCATTCAGCCCATCAGCAAGTTTGGGCAAAGAGGTTGCTCACAGGCCAAGCCCTAAGAGCTTACAAACAGTTCTGCAACCCTTGAGCTTGTCTGGAAAGCTGCCTTAAAAAAAAAAAAAAGCAAAAAAAGGACCAAAAGAAATATAAGTTAGCGCTCTCCTGCCAAGGTTTTGGAAGCATTTGTAATGCTGGCAGAGCAAGGAGCTGCTGAGTTGCGCCACTCTCTTTAGAAGGTGAGTCTAAAGTACAGACCTTCCATGTAGAAGGGGATTTCTATTCTTTCTTTCACCTTCTCCTTTCCTTCTGGTGAGTGGTATGTGCTTGACGTCAAGAGACAAAACAAAGAAAATGAGAAGAAACAGCAGCATGAAGCATTGGTTTTAAGTGGGAAAGCGTTTGCTTTTCCTAGCGAAAAAGGACCCTGTAGGATTCTTTCCCTGTAGGAAAAGCATTCAAAACTCCAGTGGATCCCAAGAATCATGTTTTCTGCCAATAGGTTGTGAAGGCAAGAAGAATAAACATGAGGAGCAGAAATGTGCTGGTTGCAAAAGTCTGGTCACAAACCAGTGTGCTAATAGGAAGGGGAAAAAAGAGAGCAAAGATACAGTGGCACCTAATTTGTTAAATCTGTGAAAACCTCACATCAGAAACAATTCTGTTTTATCTGCCTGGTAATCTCTGAAGAGCAAAAAGGCTGGCAAATTTTAGGATTGCTGGTATAACGAGTTACTCAAATATGAACTAAAACCAACTGTGCCTTTCATTCTGGTCTTGAGGAGCCCTCAAAAGCTATAAAATAATTTGTGCCTCTTATCGTCCTGAAAAACACATGATTAGAAATCTGCTAGAATTAAGCTGTCAGAGGCATCAGTCCTGTTACATACTGTTGGCATCTATGTCTGATATGTGACATTTTCCTAAATTCTGTCAGGATTAATCTATCACATAACCATCTTTTGAATTATACTTTGAGACTTTTGGATTATACTTTGAGACTGCAGTCTTTTAGCACAAACATAAATATGCTTCAAATTATGATGCTCCCCATTAGGAAGATGATCACTGCTCTTGTACAGAGGAAAACATTACCAGATAACCAAATACATACTAAAGACCAGTGCAAAGGATCAGGAGCAAACAGAAGCACAAACCAGCCCTAAGACTGAGACACAGTAGCAGCTATGGCCTAAAAAGTTTTTGTCTCCTCTGCTTGTGCTCAAGAAATGCAGGTTTGCATTTCCACTTATCCTGAGATCCAGCAGCCTGTTGGAAAGGCAGTATGCTCGACCATATGTGCCACAAACTGGTCTCCAAGAAATATTCAGATGACATAATATTTTTTCTTCTGGAGTCATAGGATACTTCAAAATGCTGCTATTTCCTTTCATATCAAAGGAAGGTCTTTTAATTAGTTCCTTCCCAACACCTCCATTGCCTTCTCCCCCAAACTAATCTTCATTGAGTTTTGCATTCTGCCAGATGTAGGTGGAATCTGTCTTGCTTCAGTCTGAATCCCAAAGTCTTCTGATTCTGAATTTTTCTGTAAGAACAAAATAGCAGACAATGAACATATCTTAGATGCACATTGGGGCTTGGCATAGAAGAAACTTGCCACCAGGAATATTGCCCGATATTAATGGATTAGGAAAATATATTGAGTGGTATCGTACCACTCTTCTTAAAAATTCGAAGAGTTACTCTGGAAGAACTAGATGAATAGTCATCATCAAACATACTACAAGGAGAGCTGTCATATCAGAAGATGTTGACTGTAGAAAGGGATGAGCTTAGACACAACATAGGATTAATAAATATCATATATTTAGCAGAAAAGTTCAAATTAGACCATTATGACAATGATGAACAGTTCACATATTCTATAGTAAATTATTTAATTTTGTTTCATCCACAGAAAAAATGCAATGGATTCCAGTAGTATGAACACATTATGTGAGACAAGCAAGAGTGGGACATATCAGGATCCCACTGAACCTTTTGTGGAACATCTGTTGTTCAACCCAGTCACAAATTATTTGGAAGACAGGGTCAACAATGCGGTGACAAAGTTTGGTGTTGATACAAAATGATCTGTGGTCATCAAACTGACTGTGAACAGCTGCAGAAGGATATCATGGTATTGAGTGACTGGGTAAAAATATGGCAGATGGAATACCTTGATGATAAGTACAAAATAATGCATATGGGAAAACCATATGTCACTGTACGTAATTGTGCCATGTCCAATACTGCATCTGCTTCTAGATACCTGACATCTCAGAAATTATGTAGGAGAGCTGGAACAGTAGGGAACAGAGTAGTGGAGATGATCAGAAGTAGGAAACTACTTCCTTGTGGAGACACTAAATAATGTGGGACACTTTCCCTGTGAAAGAGACAGCTAAAATTCTAGAATGTGATTAAAGTTCATAAAATCATGAATGTCATGAAGAAAATGAATAGGGATTATTTTCCTTTTATGTTAAGTTGTATGTATAATGTAAATGTTCATGTTACTTTCCAAAACTGAAAAAGTAGAGACCACAATTGAAAGCAACAGGCAGCAGGTTTAGAAGAAATGAAAGTGCTTGTTCTCAAGAGACACAGTTTTATCAATGGGACACTTGAAATGTCAAAAGTACAAATGAGTTCAAAACATCCTTAATGATAGTCACGAAGGAAAGGTCCATTGGGACATCTTAAACACAGACAGAAATACAACACCCAGCTCAGGAAGGGCAGGCTTTTCATGCCTGGAAGGCTATGCCAGAAGCATTGCCACTCTGCGCTTGCCCCCACTGTCACCCTCACTCCCCAGGCTCCTGTTACTGACCACAGTCAGAGTCACTTATGTTTATATTGCACCAGAGAGGAAAGCCTGGGTTGCATTAATGTGTCTCTGAGGAACTTATATTAATTCTAAGACAGTAAAAATTAAAAAACTGGATTATTTTTTTAGATCAACTCAGGATTTCTCATTGTAATGACAACTATTTGTTACATCCACCACCTCTAATAATTATATTTGTAGCTTAATCATCTGCTTTAGTAAATACCCTCCCAAGAACTCCAGGTCTTTGAATGCAAAACAAGTTATACACAAGTAAGCCCAGAGTGGACACGCTTGGTTGCCTCGTTGTTTAATTAGAAACTGAAGCAAAAGGCATCCTGCCGCAGGGAGACAACTGGGCTGCAGACTGTGACACTGTCATAGGCTTGCTCTGTCTCTCTTTAGCCTTAAGCAAATCTGATCTTGGGCATCCTGACCCTGACTAATTGTATACTGTTTCCTGTGATGCTGAGAAGCTACTTCCACCCATTGCTGGGCTATTAAGCTTCTCTGCTTTAGCTGATAATTAAGCAGCAGAATGTTGAACTTTTTTTGTTGCTGTTGATTTTTTAGGGTTTTTTTTCTCATCCTTCTCCCCTCCTCCTCCCCAATCCTCTGATACACAAAGGCCAGCTGGATGCTTCGTTTGTCATTTTGTCACATTGTTGAGAGGCAAAGATGTCATATCACCTTTCAGGAGGCAAGGAGGGTGATAAATGCACCAACTTGAGAGACAAAGCATCAGAACACTAATGAAAATCTCCAGTGACTAGACAGCAAGGAGGACCTCATTTTAAGAGACTCTGTAAAGGAAAGACAACTTTATCAGCCTATGCAAATATCATGTCTAAAGTACAGTGGTTTAATATGACAGCATATTCTTCTGTCAGGAACAAAAGCATATGCACTATAAAGAATTATTTTCCAGTAACTATGTAAGTACATTTAAATGTCATGCGTAAAATAAGTGAGATACCAGTCTTTTCTAGCTCTTATCTTGATATCTATGTTTACAAAAATATAATGTAGCCTAGATTGGAGGACTTTTTTTCAGCTATCTTTTTTTTCCCAATTGAATAGGAATTGTGTGGGAAAATTAAATGTATTTTTTGATATCCTAATGAAAATGGTGACTAAAATAATTCATCAATATTTTACCAGCCATAGAGGCTTCACTGGGCCATTATATTAGTTTATTAGGTAAAATTAAATAAAAAGAGACTTTAAATGAATTATAACCAGCTTGCAAAATAACAAATATATTGTGTATGAGAAAATTAGCTCCATCTGATGTGCACCATCCACCATATGTAAAATGCCCATTATTTGTCCTGTCCCTTTGAAAATCATTTTATTGGAATGTATGAGTTAAACTAAAACACATGACCCTCCTTCTTGTGACATGAAAGAAACCACTGAAGAGAAGTCTCTCTTTTTTTTTTCCCTTTCTCTCTACTCATGTGAACTTTCTGTGAAAAAAGCAGCTTCAAGGATTTTTATCAACGTCTGTGTAATGGCAAGTGCATCACATGCATCCTGAACCATTAGCTGCCTACATCTGAAAGAATTTGGTCAACATTTAGGAATTCTTTTAATGAAAGGCTGGCCTATTAAAGCTCTGCTAGCTTTGGAAGTTGATTGAGCCTTTCTTTTCAACTTCCTGCATCGTTGTAAATGATGCTATGCAGTGCCCTCATGTGATACAGTCTAGACAACAAGCTTCCATTGTAACACCAAAAAAAAATCCAAGTACCAGGTGATACATTTCTGCTCATAGATGAAACTACACAGTACAAGGCTCTTTAAAAGTCTCTGTCTGAAATCACAAATCTAAAAAGCAACAGCTCCAAAATGCATCTATCTACTTTTATTCTAGAGAGATAAAGGAACAATACTTCCCTCATACTTCCACATGAATCAACAATTAAAGAAAAAAATGGAAAATCAGTAAAATATTAAAAGTCAATGGATGACATTTCTTCTTTCAGACCACTGAAATTAACAGAGACCAGAATTAGCCCCCTCCCCGCTCCCCCCCCCACCCCCATCCTCCCTCAGCTACTGGCTTTTAATTTTTGGCTGAAAGATGAATTTGCCTTTTTAATGAGTTGACACTTCTGATGTTTCTAGACCACCATGAAGCAGGCTGTGAGAGCAGCAGCTTTTGCATTGGGTAGGCATTGCTGCATTATGACACCTGTTAACATAAATGCCTGATGGAGGGGAACAAGAACAGGGTGACATTAAAGGAAGTAGCAGTTGGCATGTGGAGGGCATATCAGAAGGGGAGCCCACTGCCTAGTTGAGCACTTACCTGCGTCCCAAGAACAGCTACATTGTGGGGTCTGTGGGATGAACAAGACGTGTTTTCTCAAAATTGCTGAGAAACAGGTTTCCTTTGTATGACCTTATTTTCTCCTCATGGCTTTTGTGAGTATAAGCACTACAAAACAGTATCAGATGGGCGGCACTGGAGACTGGAATCATTAACAAAAAAAGTTTAATCCTTTAGTTTTGGGATTTGCAGGCTGAGTGCCAATGAATGAGGGACTGGGCTCCATTTCCATGGGACAGGTAAAGCACATAGAACAACATGTAAGAGTTCCCCTTTTGAGGCTTGGGAAGAGAGTTGTGTCACTTGAACTTGGCACAGTGTCCCTCAATGAGACATTTGATGAATAGCTTATGAAGTTACATTTATGAAATTAAATTTAATTTTATAACAAAACTACAGACAGCACGCATTCCAGCTAATTTTTCTTCAGGCTCCAAGGACTGAGATCAGGGTTTTTTGTTTTATTTTTGTTTCCCAAACTGAGTACCTACTTAACTCCTCAAATAATTACCCCTGCTGACTTTGATCTGTAGTTACTAGTGGAATAACACCTTCTAAGAGGGCAGGTTGCCAGCTTCCTTCAAATGAAAGGCCTGGGCTTATGAAGTCATTTCTTGATGATCTCACCAATTATCTCCTTGTCTCTGATCTTCCCTTTTCGGTAAGGTTATTGGGAAAGCTGAGTAAGGTAACTGTAATCTCAGAAAAAATTTATCCTTGTCTATTGTAACTTGCCTTTTAGACTGGATGCAGCACAAAGACTTTATTACTCCCTGTGGGGAAGAGCTCAACATAATGACACACAAGAGACCAGGCAAACGTAGACTTTTAAGCACAGGCAGATGACAGCTTTTATACCAATGATCAGGAGATTTTTGTGCATGAATTTTGTGCAGAGGCAAGTCATACTGCTCTTGATTTGTTCTGCACCTCTCATTCAAAAGAAGTCAATAAAGTAGCCATTGGTGTCTGTGCCAACCTCATCAGAAGAAGGGCTTCTCTGAGACAAATTCCATTCAACATACACATGACCAATGACAACAAAAATAATGTATATTAGGGTCATAGTACTGTGCTTATATTACTGGAGTGTGGCTGACAGTGGAATACAGAAGTTGTTTCTCATAAAATCAGTCTTTCATGACTTTCACCCTGGCCAGATGTGAGCAAACACACAACCAACAGGAAAAATAAGTAGCTAAACAGCATAAGCTGTAATAATGGCTGGAATCAGATAGTGGAGGGAGACAGTTGCAGACACTAAGCCAAAAACATTCTTTCTTGTCCCTTCTTGCGTGAGTATTGAGTGCATGCCCTAAGAATGAAGCATTGAAGCCCCACATGATGTGCCTTCATTCCTCATTCTCCACATCAGTAAGGAAGGAAAGAGAAAAAGAAAGCCTGGGCCAGTTAATGAATAATAAAGCCCTACACTTTGTTGTTGGGGGAGGAGAAGCGTGCAATTCCTGAATAAAGCCTGCAGAAATTCACCACCAATGGTGTGGAACTGTTTTTCGAATCAAGCCCTGAGAACTAATCATGATTTGCATTCATGTAAACACCTACATTTTTTCGTTAACTGAACTGATTTAACTGCTAATTAAAACTAGTCAGTAAGCACAATGCAAAATTAATTAAACCATTTAGTCAGTAGATGCAAATGAGACAAAGTTACAGCTTGGACACAACCAAAATAAGTACAAGTACAACTCATGATCTGGCAAAATTGTTCTTGAGGTAAATATTTTCCCCAGAGATGATGTAAAGCAATAAAAAAAACCCCAACATACTGCTGACTACATGTGATCTTTTACTGATAAAATGTGCTGGAATCCAGATTCTTCTCTTTGAAACAGTGACAAATTAGACTCTGTGGACTTTAAAAAATATTCTCTCATACAAGAAATCTTTCAAAGTAAGGTCTGGATCCCAACTTGCTCTACTCAGGCATGTGAAGTTGCTCCTGACTGTCACTGGCAAGCATTTTGCCTCAATCTGGACCTTATATTTTTGACAGCTATTTTTATAGCTTTACATTTTCTCAAGGGGAAAGTATCTGCTTGGCTAACTATATTGTCTGATGTTAAATGGAAGTAGTATTTTCTGAGAGAAAAGGCTACAAATGTGTGGCTCTGTCTGTGGTATCTCTGCACTCTGCCTCCTCTTTCCACAGGACCTGTGAGCCTCACAACCCTAATTGAACTTACTCTACTAAGACTCCCCTGTGACAGAGACATACAGTTACCCACCTTGTATAAACTGTGAACTGAAATAGGTTAAGTAAGCATTGGATCCAAAATAAGAACCATGATGCTCAAAGGTGTGGTCCAGCAGCATCTCACATTCAGAAGCCTGGACCTAGGGACAAGTCCAGTTCTCGTGAGTCACCTGGGCTTGCTGCAGGGTGCTTGGTAGTACTCAGGAGAGTTTCCTTAGGCAGGTTCACATATCCAACAGGTATCTCACCAAGGCACAATTCAGAGCTAAGTGATATGCCTGCAATTAGACTGTGTAAACTGTCCTTCCACCTTTTCACTTATTTCAGGTGCCCTGGAATGGCACTGAAAGGAAGAGCATGTGGAAGGGGAGGTGTCTGCACTCAAGGGACTCACCAGAAAGAAGTGCTGGGGACTGAGGTGGGAGTTAAACCTCTCCTCCTCCTCTGGCTTTGCACTGCAGAGTCCCCTCTCCTCTGGCTCCTGTCCTCCAGCAGTCCGCCAAGCACATGGCTCTTTCTGCTGAGCACGCATAGCTCATGCCTCACTCAGAAACAGAGCAGGGTTCAAGCTTTGTGTTTTATGACATATAGTTGTCATCATGGAGGGTTTACACATTCATGCAGTCTTCACTCGTCCAGGATGCAGGAGACCTTGCTTTGTTTCCTCCCACTGCTTGAGGGGACACAAGCTCACACACCCTGCTCCTGGGAGCCCAAGCCAGCAGCCTGATGGCAATGCTGGCAAGCACAGGAGAGTGAGGGGACTCACTTCCCCCCTGTCAAGCACACATTGCTCCACAGAAATATGCTTGAGAACTGTCTGAGGAAGGATGATTCTTAGCTGTTGACCTTGCTTGCAGGACCACATCCTGTACCCGTTTCACAGACAGCTACCAGGCTGACCCCTGGGGAGACTTCACTAGCAAAATGTAAAATTCCTAACTTCCTGGTGGGGTTAGGTATGGGCTTGTCAGGACAGCTGAGGCATTTCTAGCAACGAGCAAAACGTGATCTGTCAGCATCTGGAGACAGTTAGGATAAAGTAAAGTATTCATGGAGTTTAAGAGACTGTATAAGCAGACAGCTTAGACTTCAGTTGGGTCTAAAGCCCCCAGCGAAGCAGGCAATGGTCCCCAGGCATCCCTCCTCTCTCACAACCCCTAAACCCCTCTGCTGTCACTCCAGCCTTCCCTGATCTCTCCTGAGCAGCGAGACCTGGCCAAGTGCAGGAAGAGCTGCACATGCTAGTAGGATACAGAGCTGCACATGCTCCCCACAGCAGCTGGGGACTGCACTCTGCTTGGCTGGGTCTTCCATGGGCGGACAACCAGCCAGGCAGCCAGGCATTCTGACTGCTGGCACACAAGAGCATCATCCATTTTGCCAGCACTATGCTTCATTTTTCTGTCTGTGCTACCAAACTATTTGAATCTAGTAGGAAAAACTAAAAACAACATCTTGCTTATTTTTCGCTAAGTAAAGAAGTCTGCTAGCCCCACAATTGATTGCTGGTTGAACATTTAATAATAGTCTTCTGTTTAAGAGGCTACAAAATCCATTCTCATTACCATTATCGTTATGACACTCCAAGAAGTCTTTGTTTCCTTAACATCTTTTCTCAGCCACCTTTAGATGCACTTCTGCTTTTCTATTTAGCTGCTTGCATTCTAACACAGAAAACGCATGTGAAGGGGGCACACTCTCCTTTCCTCAGACAATCCCAGAGTGGGGACAGGGCAAGGTGAAGTCTCTGTTTTAATATTTCTCTCATGACTTCTGTTAATGGTAACTATACCCTGCTCCTCAAGTGTTACAGTCAGTGTGATGTGATGTTCATGTGATGTCTTTCACATGGACCATTTTGAGCCATGGGAGATGTTATGCTGAAAAGCATGTGGAGCTCCTGCTAAACCAGCATCTCTTACGCAAGACACCTGTTATGGCTGTTGTGCACTAGACTGGCTGACTGCTCGCTTTGAGGCAAACTAATGTAGTTGCACTGTCAAAGGTATGGTACTTATCTGCATACTGCAAAGATGGAACTAATGCAAGCCAAAATAATTTTTCTTTTCTTTCTGTAAGTACCATTACTAATATATTTCACATGGTTAAAAATGCATTATATCTAGGGCTCTTTCTTTAAATGTGTGTGCATAAATTTAGCTTGGATACTGTTAAATATAATTTCAAGCAGCAGAAACAAAATAGCATTTTGAAAAAAGCATTTAAGCAGAAACAAATGCATTACAGTTAAAGTTTCATGAACACTGATAAGATTGCTGGGTAAAGCAGCTTAATCAAAACAAAACGGAAACAAAGAAATATATACCTCAGTTAGGGCCGTGGGAGGCAGCTTCAGCTTACAAAATCCCCACCGTAGGGAATCCTTAACCAAGAACCATCCCTTTTGAGTGAAGAGGGCCACAAGGCAGGTTTTACTGAGCAGATCTTTGGGCTATACAGGTTGAAGGCATCAGGTAGGGGTGCTGAGGTACAGCTGTTGTCTCAGCTGTGGCATGAGGCACTGCTCTGCAGAGTTACTTGGAGAGCAAGTGGTGAAGAGCCCAGCTCAAGTATGAAAAACCTGCCCTTTGCTTGGATTGCTTCCTTCTGGCCCTGCTGCAACAGCAAAGCACATAGCTGTCTAAGGCAGCAAGCTGCTGCAGCCAGCACAGTAAGTCAGTTATTTAGCCTGTTTTCACAGTGCCTCGAAACCCAGACTGCTGCTGCTGCTTCTGCTTCCACCAGTGAGGGCAGTCAGGACACATGGGATTTCCAGCACACCAAAACCACCATCCCAGCAGCAACTGTCATTTTCTTCACCCTTGTGAAGAAACCCAACACCTACTCCACATCCCATAGACTGCTATAGAAGCAGCAAGCCTCCTTCACTAGGCTTGCCCATCCTGGCTCTGCTACTTTCCCTTTCCCATCCCCGTAGCCTCCTGATGACTCCTGCTCACTTTTGCGTACATGGCTGAGCTGGGTCTAGGAGGCTTAACTCTAGCTAAGTACCTCAATAGTGTGCTTGTTCTGGAGTTAGAGTTAGCCCTACAGGGCTGCATATCACTGTACTGTGCTGTGTAGGTATATGCACTGCATTAGTCATCTCATTATCTGCACAGCACAGGGCTGTGACAGCCATTTGAGAAATTACCTTTCTACCAACCCAAAATAGGTACTGTTCAGCTCAAAGGTCCATTGGAGCAAGGATTGTCCTTTGTTGTATACTTGCATGGTGTCCTGTTGAATAGAAACGGGATTTTGGTCAGTGCCTCAAGGTAGTTCTGTAACCCAAATGATTATTCACATGTCTAATGATACTGTTCAAGGGATCCTGGGGGTGTTCCTAAAGTGTGTTCTTATCATATTAAAAATGTAGGATTTGGGTGTGATTTCATTCCCTTTTGTACTATTTTAGATGACCAAGAGGCTTTTTTCATCTTGTTTCGTTGACTTATAATCTTAGGAGTGTTGCAGAAGGAACAAATAGAAACCATATATCTGATTATAAGAATCTACATTCTATTACAAACATCCCTATCTCCCTCCCTCTCCCTGTGCCAGAATAGTATAACTTGGGTTGCAAAACCAAGCATTCAAAAATTAGCAAGTTCAGATTTTCTCTGCAGATCTAATTCAGCCACACTGTTTGTATGTGTTACAACAGCATGTGAGTAATTAAAGACTATTATTGTCAAGTGAATTTCACCTTATCCAGAGCAGACTGGATGGTGCTCATTTAATTAGTGACTTTGCAATACTTTCTATTACTCAGTGTGTGGTCTCCAACACTACAGTTGGCATCTTGTCTAGGTCTACAAATGATATTTTCACAGTCTTTCCTGTGTCTTCATCATTATTGTACCCCAGTGCTTTACGGGTATCCATCCTTCCTTTCTTTCCCCACAATATCCTCGTGAGATATGATGTTCTCTGCTTTACAAATGAGGAAGCGGGGCACAGAAAAATTGAAATCTAAAATGCAACCACATTGTGGGTGCCCAATCTGAGATGCCACTGGTTTTTATATATCTTTTCAAGTCCAGAGTGCTACCATTTACATCTCTAAGCATGACATATTTCTCCTGACCTTATTCTAACCTCTCATCTTAGGCAGACAAAAGAAGCAACATATCACAATCAGAAATCATTTCTGAAAACAACTTGCCTGAAGTCATATGAGAATCTGATGGTAAGGGCAGAGGAGTCCTACTCATCGGGGCAACGTTTACATGCCTTTACTATGAAAGAAATCTTTTCCACATGCAATCCCCTGCCCTGTGCACCTACATCTTTCAGGTCTGACAAACAATTGAGCAAGGGTCTCAGACAACTGTCTCCATCATTACACAACATTGATTCAGGCCCAGAATAGGCCCATCCCATGCAATGAGTAGCCTTAATAATGACCCCTACAGTCTCACCTATAATTATGAAGTGAGGTTCCAAATATAATATCAAACACAGAGGCTTAAGGAATGTTAACTGTGGCATATAAAACAAGCTCAAGTTAAAATACTGACAGATTTATTTGCTCCAGCAGAAAAACAAAATAATGTTCACTAAATCTAGTGCAGCATAGTAGCAAACAGAAAGATTGCTATGAAGCATATGAAACCTCACTGTGTGAGGTTTTTCTTGATAGCCATCTTCTGTGGAGAACAGAAGATCTACATCAGAGACGGTGCAGTTTTCTCATTGTACATAGCAGTGAAACATTCATGTCAAAATCGTTTAGCACGCAGTCTGCAGTGAAGCCACAGCATGTGTTTTTGCTATATATCTCTACATTTGCTCTTAGACAGCAGAGCGTCTCATCTGATAGCTGGTACAGGGTCTCCATGCTGTCAGAGGTGCCTGGAGCCACAGTGAGGCAGAAGCAAGAAGGATCCTCAGGAGGTTGCTAAATCCACCTGGGCTGTGCCATCTGCGTCCAGCATTGCCACCCAGTTTTCTGGTGGCCTGGCACCACAGAATCTCACTACAGCTCTGCACCCATGACATTTGATAAGTCTGTCTTCACTATTGGTGCAATAAACTGCACTGGCAACTTTTAATTAGCTGGGGTGGGAGTGTGTGTGGAAGTTGCTATCTTGTAGAATAAATCATCTCCTCCCTTTCCTTTTTTCCCTTAAGCAATAGAGGACACCAAGTCTGCCTACGGACAACAATAAGACCAGGATTTCCTAAGGCTACTATTGGGGGTTCAGTCCTGAAAATGATGCAATATTTTAGCAGTATTTCGAATAGAGTTCTTCTGGCTGGAAACCTTAACTTTTGATTAAATGTTCTGTATGCACTAGCTCAATGGAAAGCTTTAAAATTATTTAGGATCAGACCAATCACTGAGAGCAGCAATGGTTTTATTCTGCCTGCTCAACAACATATTTTTCTTTGTCTGATACCATCAGGCTTTTTGAAAGGAACCTAACCTCCTACTCGAGCCAGTGAAAGGACAGTAACAGAAAAATGCACTAGGAATGACTAAGTAAGTTTTGGAAAAAAAAATTTAGTCCACACAATACTGGTATTTTTAAATTACTTTAAATCATGGATTAGTTCTATTGAGCATGGAAGCACTATTTTAGAAGGAACTGAGGTCAATACCTCAGCTTTCTCACATGGACACACAGTATCTTTTCAAAAATCAGGATACTTGCAAGATATGCATTCATATGCATTTCTCATTTCTGATAGTTTAAACAGCTAATCATTAAAAACATGTTGCTAGCTTGCACAATAGCAAAGAACCTTGAGTTCAATCTTTTTTAACATTATTCTAGTACCATTAAGTTCTTTTCTGTACCCAAAACTTCTCTTTATGAAGAGTTTATCCTACAAGCACTGAAAATAACGAAACCGAGTTTCTCCAGTACATGCCTGGCTGCTAAAAGCCCAGATTTCCACGTTACCATTTATGATCTCTACTATCAACATGTGTGCCCAGCTCTATTAAGGAAAAGTCTCACGCCCTTCTTCAGGATATTTTTCTTTCTCTTTTTCCATATATTTAATTCAACTTTATCAGCTAAGCAGAGGATGCATGCGGACTCTCCTCTGCATTAACTGCCCAGCTACCTATTGGTATGCCGGCTGACCAGCCAATCTTTGTTTCTCAGCTGCTGGGTCAGTCAATCGTTTTTGGGAAAGGAATGAACTTGCCATGGCTTTTTCTGGGTAGAAGAAATGACAGGATTTTTCTTTGCTACCAGCCTCAGTTTTCATAAGGCTTCTGCTCCTTTCTGCAATTAGGCTGATGTCTTGACTGTCAAGTTCAAAAGTCTGTAGAAAAGGAGTTACTGATGGACACAGAGGACTTGAAACTCCTCCAGGAATGAAGCCACAAACATAATCTGCGAGGAATAGTATGTGTTGATGAAAAGTTTTATGATTAAAAACTCATAAATATCTGAACCTGAAGGAAATATGTATCAAAAAGCACAGCAGAGCCAGTATACAGAAACAACATATGCGATTACTTAAGTATATACCAAGAGGAGAGAATTTTGCATACCACTTAGGTCACATCATAATGGTATTTTTAAAAAAAAACCTTTTAGTTTCCATCACACTAAAAAATTGCCATCTGTTGTACGGAAGTTTGTTTCTCCCTTTCATTGTAATTAATTTTTTATTGAATTAATTACACCAGGTGAGCTGGAAGTGGCTGTTCTACCTCACCTGGTGTGGCTGAGTGTACCCACGCCCAGCCTTGCCATTCACCATTCAGATGCAAATCGTCCCACCCCCTCCACGAATTCATTGGCGCACACCCAAAAAGCCTGCTAGCGACAAAAACCAATAACATGGCAGACAGCTGCTGCTGCACAAAAGGGAAAAAAGTTTTGGAGAAAAGGACATATAGTCCCATCTTGATCATTTAAAAATGTGTATTCCACTGAATAAAGCAGGTGAGAAAATACACAAGATAAACACAGAGTGAATTTTAAATAAATAACATATGGCACCTACAGGTGACCGACCTTTTTTTATGCATGAGGATGAATATTTTCGCTAACTTACTCCATAACGTATACTTGCATGTGTCTGTATAGATGTATAGATGTATACACGCATGCATAAACAGTGAAGCAAACCTGTCAAGAAATTTGAATAAAGCAGTAATCTGAATTGATTTTTGAAGGAGTTCTGTTAATTGCAATAACACTGTAATCGAACATACAAAAAACGGTGGAATTCCTGATTTCTCTCCCTATGAGACAACAAAAAACCCCAAGCTATTTATTAAATGTTGAATGGAATAGAATAGAATAGAATAGAATAGAATAGAATAGAATAGAATAGAATAGAATAGAATAGAATAGAAATGTGCTGGTAGAATCCCTGTGCATTAGGACTGTACTGAGACACTGTGGCAGCTTTTCATAGTAAAGATGGCCTCCACCTTGCGAAGATCCCCATGCACTGCAGCAATGTGGCCTTTGTTATCCTTGAGACAGCACATGCAGTTCTTTTTTCTGCAGTATCTACCAAGTCAGTACCTGTTCATGTATTTTTCCTTTTTGTTGCTTTGATGTATTTTTTCCCTTCCTCTTTAAAACCTGCTCAAAGCCTAGGTTAAAGCTCACCTCGCTGAGAGACAGATGCAGGAATGAGGTTCCTATTATCTGAAGTACTGAGCTGTTCATAGCCAAAATCAGAAGCAACAAAATAGGATCATGCAGAACAGGCATACATGTCATCACTGCTAGTAAAGTAATTACAGATTTGGCACTAGTGCAAGCTTTCTGCTTGCCAAAGCACTGGATGGAAGTTTAAGAAGCAAATGATTATCCCTATTTAGGGCAAAGCTGGTCAATCAATCCTGTATCAGTTCCCTAGACTGTGGTTGACTTCTGTGAGAGCACACAGGATGTCTCCACTTAGATGAAACCCACTTCTGTGCATATCTGTCCTTGAACCACATGATCTGTGGAGGCAATGAAGCTCCAGTGGCTCGCTAGAAACAGCAATTCCATAATAAGATTCTTTTCTGGTGTGAATACAACATTGTAAAAAAAGCGAAAAGTCAGGAGAAACTTTAATTCAAACAGTCTACTTTACAGTATTAGGATTGCCAGCCACACTTTTGACTAATTTTTATGCTTTTCTATGTACTGGTTGAGACCTCAGGTTTTGCGAGCGATTGTCTCAGTCACTCTTTCACTTACTTGGTACTTTGACAGTGGAATAACAGCTGGCCTGAATTTGTCTTTGGAAAATGAATTGTATATTCATCCCATTATATTTCAGAACATCAGTAAATCCACACATAATAATAAGCTGTAGTTTTTATTGTTGCTACTATTTGTTCTACAGTAGGACTTGAGAGAGTCACAGGCCAGGAGTCAGCCACGCTCAGTAGTCTATGAGCAAGAAAAAATGTTCTAACATCTAAAAACTTACAGTCACTCTCATTATCTGCATGTGGCACAAGTACCAAAATATATTTCAAAAGTTCTTCTTATCTTGTTTCTGATTAGGACTTTTTTAAAATTTTTGAGGCATTTAGCATGTCCCATCAAGGTCTAATTGTTTCACAACTAAAATGGAGTTATGTGCTGAAATGATCAAAAGTTGGAATCATATGTGAATAACAAAGACCAAATCTATAACAGAAAATGTAGATAAGAGATCTCAGGGCTGGTGATGAACTGTGGACAGCTTGGTCATGGAATAACACTATTGCAATATACTGTTGATGGACTCAAGCCAGTATCTCTGCGCGACACTGTAATTCACTGTGGACAGTCATGGCAGGTTTAGTCCTGACACCTCTGCACCACACCATTGTACAGCACAGACGTGCCAGAGAAGTCAATGTGCAGCCAGTTGGCACAGCACTGAATGGAAAGACACTCTTGCCTGACTGAGAAGCCCTCAGTGCATGGGAAAAGGATGCCATGGGGGACAGCGGCCCTCACCATGATCACAATCAAACCACATATGAAACCTCACGAAAACTCTTGCATGCCTCATATTTGTCCTTTACTGACCAAGCCTATCTATATCAGTTATTTGTGCCTTCTTTTATTTTAAGAAGATTCATTCTCTGAAGCAGTTGCTAGACTAAAGGTGATCAAGCAGCTTCTCAGGTGGAGGATAGGATCAATGGGATTGCAGATCTGGTTGAAGTGAGCTACCAGCAGCTGCAATGATTAGGTTGCCTGGAGACCCAGCTTCATGCTCAGCCCAGCATCATCATACAAGGAAATGGTAACTCTGTTGGAATTCTTTGTCGTCTTTTGCTTACAAACCACATCAGGAGATTTCTCTCACATGTCTTGTGATCTTAGCCACAGAAAAGTTTTTAAATAGCATTAGGCATAATGGTATTTACCATTTATACCATTTACCATATAATACCTTAGACTAAATCCTTATTTTGTACAGGAACTAACACATGAAAGGTAAACTATAATTTTTATCACATTTAAAATCCTTTTGCATTTACAGATCATATTTACATGCTTCTAAACATGCTATTAATTTTCAATAAGGAAAGTGAGAATATAATTACACTTTTATTACACAAATGTGTGAAAGGATAGATAGAGCATTCATCACAAAAATTAGATAGGGTATATGTATGTATTGCTGTGTAAATGGTTTGTATAACTATATTAATAGATACAAATATCTTGTCTATATATATTATATGTTTAATGTATATAACTTAACATATACGTTACATCTATCTCTATAGACAGTGTCTATTATTTATTTACACAGGTATTTATACATCTGACCTATCTCATTTTTGCTTAGTGTTTCTAAGTCTTAAGATACCCAAGTGTGACAAAATATTATGACTTACCATTGAATATAAATATGTTTTTCTTCTTATCCTTAATAAAGAAAAAATATTTAGTGTGAATTTGACTCCATGAAAGCAACAATTAAGCTCTCAGTTACTTTAAAAGACAGGATTTTTCCAGCTGATTATTAACATTAACAGACAAGATTTTCACTTGCCACAGATAAGCTTAACTCCACTAGCTTTACTAAAAGTAAGGAGGTTCACAGCTATGGAGCTCCTATTCCTGAAAGTGTATTGCATGCACTAAATAACAATACCAGAGGAGATATAAATAACTAAATAACAATACCTAGGAGCAGCTGAACAGAAACGCTTCAGCTAGATTCAGTGAAGATTTTCGTATGCTCTGTGTGAGCTACTGGATCAGACCCACATACTCCTGATGGCAGTGAAAATTTTGAGTCTGATTTGAAGCCTGAAAACTCTGTCTCAAGCAAGGGACCCTTAGTCCCTGCTCCAGCTAGTATCCACTACTCGCATGAGTAAAAACTACTCACCTAAGCTGTCCTTCGCCTACTGTGTGTTACCATAAGCAATTTAGCGAAGTACGGGGTTGTTTAGACAGGGTTCGCATCGTTCATAAATTATATCACAATGATAAACCTAAGGAACACATCTTGTAAGAATAACTGAAATATGAAGATTTCTCTTTTTTTTGAAGATGAAAATGCACAAATTATAAAGGTATATTGTTCTTTTAAAATCTTCCCTTCCAGAAGTTTGTGCTAATTTTAGCTACTATCTCTAGCTAAAAAACAGGGAGCAAAGAGGACTAGTGCTATGATGAGTACAACTGCACTTTTGAATGAGTATTATTTGTTTCCAGTTATTAAAATAAATATGCAGAGTTAGTATAGCTTCATTCACATACAGGGCTCTCAATGAACTGTGTTTACATATTGTGTTCCTAGTGACACGTTTCAAAAAGCCCCAAAACACAGCAACAATCTTGTAAGTAAATAAAATTATTTACTCTAACTGCACATGAATAGTATTTTTAGTGTTGCAAAATCCACTGATCCCTGGAAACCCACTAGAGAGGATTTCTGATATGCAGGGTTTATGGGAGTAGATGCAGCATATCCCAGAAGGTTGCTAAGGAACTAGCAGATGCATGCATTTTCTGCAGATCTGACATGTAAAATATATCCCTGTTTCTTGGATTAGGCTAACTGAGAAAGCTATGTGAAATGAGATATTCACATCAAATTCTCCTTATTTTCCTTAATCAAGAAACCCCTGAGAACTATAACTATGAATAATTCAATCTTTCACTAACATTTGGTGCAATTAATAACAGTACTTTAATGCTGCTAGCTTTGTATATCATTTTATGCATAATTAAAGGGTGTTGATATTTAAGTTTTCAGCCAAGGAGCAAGCTAGATCTGGTTTTGCAGGCAGCAGCTGCTCCTGGCCTAACTACAATATGATAACCTGATATTGCCCCATCTCAACGCACCGAGCACAGTTAGCTTTCTTCTCTGCCACCACTCCTGTTCTTTCATAGTTTTGCTGGAATTTTGGTTCTCTGAATCAGTAGCTGCCTGTCTGCTTCCTTCTCCCCCCCTCCTCTACCACACATGTTAGCAGTTTGAAGCTGTGGTCAGAACTTGTCTAATGTTCTTACAGGGACTGGTCACTGAAGGTATGGTTTTTGCAATGAGATTTTCTGTTTCATGCTTTCAAACAATTTCAAATGTAAATGCAAAATAAATAAATCTAAAAAACAGACAGTTGCCAGTGCATTAGATTTTCTGCTCCTGTGATTAAATGGATCCCTGGCTTTGACATCATAAAAGAAGTCCAGATAAATTCCCTTTTAAAAAAACATGCTCCAAATTTCTGTAGTGGCACTACATGCTTTGTCATTTTGGTTTTCTTCTGTCTCTTCAGAGACTTCCTCTAGCAGATTACTTTTTTACTTCTGCTGAAAGGAAACCCTCCAACAAGGTCTCTCACTAGTGATTTCACATAATTTTCCACTTTTCCCAATGTTTCTATTAATTAAAAAAAAGTGATTTAATTTCCAGCACTTTATGGTAATTAGGAAAAATTTTAAATCAGAAACCAAAAGCAATGTACGAGTGATTTGTATTTTTCCTTTAGGTCAGAACCTAAACTGCTGAACTCCAGATTTAAACAGACTACAAAGACTTTCCTTTTACGTTTTCTATAACTTAGCTGGTTTTTGCACACAGAGCCCTTTATGTATTTTGAAGTGGATCACATGGATATATTAGCATCACCATTTTAAGTCCCATCTACATATATGAAAGCTTTTGCCTTTTGCACATTTTCAGACTTGTAAATTCAGCTGAAGAGAGAGAAAAGTCAAAATGTGTCCATTTTATCATCAAATTAAACAGTCAACTGCTGCCACCACCCCACAGCCTTGAAATAACCCCTGCTCCCAGAGCTGGAGCAAGAACCAACTTCCTAGGTGTAGCCTCAACCTACTTTCTCTTGTGAGATCAAACTTCACTCTGGATTGAGTTGGTTAATTGCACTCATTTTCTTGTGAGGGAACAATCTGTAAAGGTAGTAGGGTGATCAGGTTAGGAACTACAGCACACAGTTACATGTATTCATACTCTCAGTTTGGTTTCCCACTTCTGTTTTTCTGGTGATCACATGGCCCATGTTTCTGAAGCCCTTTAAATTGTTTTTAGAGGTATGTGGACCACCGAGTGCCAGTTGTCCCTGGCAATCTGAGATAGACTCTCATTAATGGCAGAATAAGCTGCAGAAGGGAAAAAAGTATTTTCTGTGGACCTGGTCTGAACTTGTGCTTCAAGAGAGTTCACCAAATAACATATTTGGTTTTCATTCCTTATACTTTGACCTAAGCTAGAAGATAGAAGTCTACATTCAACTACTTAAATCTATAGTTATCTACTTTGACAGGTTTTTAAAGGGTCTGAATAACTGTGAAACCAATGGAGCCCAGCTGGAGCTTTGGAGATAGAAAATCAAGGTTAATATTTTCAAACATGACAATGTCATGCAGAAGCCAAAGTATGAGTTACAAAATGACATAGAACCAGAAATTTAACAAACAAACAAACAAACAAACAAAAAACCTCAAAAAACCAACAAAACATTTAGGGACCAAGACACCTTTAAAACTCTGAGCCTTTAGAAGAACTAAGGTGATGGGCTTTGTAGGGTGCCCTGGTTCCTAAATCTCTGAGTAACTTTTGAAATAGATTTTGGTTCTAGAGGTCGCTTTGCCACCTTGAAATATTTTTCTCCCAGATACTAAATATGTGATTAAAGAGTCAGCTGCCTGTAAGGCTATTGGCTTGTTTCCCCAACCCAGGAAGAACTAACATCATGCCAAAATCTTTTTCAGGTTTTTCCCTCAGGCTCACTTTATTAACTCAGGAAAAAAAAAATAGAAGAAAGAAAAGAAAAGGAAACCATCTCTCACAAAACATGGGCTGCAGGGGCCATTTTCCCATGCTGCAGCTCTCCTTACTCTACAGCCAACATCTCTCCTGTAGTTCCTCATCTTAATGAGCTTTCTCAACTATCAGTAAGCACTGCCTGACCCAAATGAGTCAGGGAACGGGCAGAAGTTTCTGCCTCCTGGGGCCCATGACCCTTAACGCAGCTGCCTCTCCTGCTGTCATGCCTGACCTCAGACTTCAGGACTAGCATTAAACTCTTTAGGAAATTAGCACAGTGGACATACCGTTAAGTACCTACTTGGATATCCGATTTCTAGCTTCTGTTTTTTAAAAATGTGCCTGCTATGTTGAACGCCCACTGCTGAATGGCAGGACATGGTTATTGCTGGCATTAAACGCCTGTATCCTTAACTCCTTGTGGAGGGGGAAAAGTGAGTGAGGCATTACGCAGAGCAAAAGCAAAGTGTCCATATAGGGCTGTCAGCTTGCTCTTAGCATTAGGCACCTAGAGATATATGGGGACCAACATGTGCTTTATAAAGTTGTCGCCGCCTCTGTTGCAGCATTTCTGCTAACATTTCCTGAGTAGAATAATTGGCAACATTGCTCAAAACATGGCACCAAACTCTACAGGGCAGGTAGAATAGAGACCACGTTATTAAAATGAGCCTGGCACTCTGTCATTTAAATGACACGAAACATGAAGACGAATGTCACATAAGTATCTGCATGGGCAGAGCCAAGACCCCATTCTATAGACCACCAGTTGTGTACATGGTTTAAAGCGAAATGCTCAAAGTTACTATAAAGTGTGGAGGGGAAAAGGATGAAGAAGGCAAATTTTACCTTCCCAAACTCTGCTGGTATTTCCCAGACACACACAAGCAGGTGTCAAGCCCACCAGTATCAGCCTTCAAAGCACTACCCTCTTCCCATCGCACAGTTACAATCATCTCCTGCTTTGGCATGATGAAATCTCCTTTTGTAGGTCTTTTCTCCACAGCCACTATGTTCATACATTTACATACCCAATATTCCTTCTCAGTACCTATTAAGCCTATATCACATCTTAATAGCATGGCCAGCCACTGGCTTTTTTCTTTTTGTTGTGCAAGAAGGATATCATCACCTACAGTCTCGAGACCTGAGAATCTCTTTAGCTTGTTTTAGTTTATATTAAAAGAGCAGTGGGACAGCAGTAATGCTCACTGTAATTGCAGCAGAAGGATCACGCAAGACAGTATTTCATGTTAAATAAACCTCTCTGTCTTTTAATGCTGGAGAAGTTTTTTAAAATTGTTTTTGTTTTAATCTGGTTTTGCTGCCATTGAACTTAATGGGAGGGAAAATTTTAATGCAATTCAAAGCAGGTCTTTTCTAAAGCAGGCAAAAGAGCACAGAAAATGTAGCCTATGGAAGCACTAGCTTTTAGCTAGAACAACTGGAAAGGATTGATCAGACTTTAATTCTCCCAGTGAGGGCAAATGGGGAAGGGAGACAACGATATAAACAAGAGCTAGGGGAAAAGATTTCTTTTTAAAGTTATTTCTTTAATTCCTGCCTACATCCATCGCCACAAGTACAATGAAAGCAAATGGCTACTCTATCCTTCCTGCTCCCACCACAAGTTTGAGTTTTTGTGTCATCTGACAAACGTTTCTGTTACTTAATAATTTCTAGAGTACTTTAGGTGGAAATGGCACTTCACAAACCATTTGAAAAGATACACTCCACCCGCCCCAAATGTTCTATAATCCAGGGCCAAATCTTTATAAATCCTGTGGCTCTGCAACTTGCATTTATGCCACAAGGGCTGGGGAGCTCTCAGGAGTCAGCACTGTTCAGCTGGATCACTCTGAATGAAGTCACTGGGAAATTTGCCAGTGACTTCATTAGCTGAAGGTGCAAGCTATAATTCAGAGAACTATGGTGTCAGAGCTAGCAGATCAAGCTTAGAAGGGAGACAGCAACTCATGAAAAGAAAAAACTGGCAGCATGCATAACTCTGTTATTTGAGGTGAGATTTCAGTTTGGGAGATAATAACCTGGAGGGTGGAAGACCATAGGAACATATTCATCTTGTGTTGCATCTTTGACTATCTCCATTGACTTCAGTGGGAGCTACTGGGCTGACTAAGGTGAGACTTTAGACGTGCATGTTCCTACACAGTACAGCGCATGAACCGTAGACATTTACAAGCATTTCAGGACTAACACACAGCCTGTTAAAAACAGAAAAGTAGCCACTTGGGATTAACACTGCAGTATGATATTCATTATTCACCAGCACAGCAATCCAACAGAGACTAACCATGAAGTCTGATATTCATTAAACTGCAGTACAGCATCTCTGAGGTGGCCCGTCATGCAGCCTTCTGTGTGTGCACTTCTCTGTGTGCGCCTACGTATATGTACTACAAAATACGATGGCAAGAGGGAGGGATATATATTTTAGAAAGCACACAAATTCAGCACAAGCGGTGGCTGGCTTCGCAGGGATCTCTAGTAAAGATGCCAAGTAATGTTTGGCTTCCAGGTCAGACAATTTTTTTTTAAATCCTAAATCTACTCATGCAAAGACACAGCTTATAGCTTGCAGATGGCTCATTCTGCTGATCTGCCAGTATTCACACTCAGAGTGTGGAATTATATCACATGAGCACGGGGATTGCTGCCTTTTTTCATGGCTTTGTTATTGCAGGCAAAAAAAATATAGCTAACCAGAAAATAATAAAAAGGAAGATAGTGAATTCATATTTTTGAGAGATTTTAAAATTTAATTTAAGAACACAAGAATGTAGGCAAATATGAGCTTTCCATCAAACACTAGCTCTTACTCATATGTTTATCAAGGCAGCCAGAAACTGCTCTGTTTTTTAACAAGAATGTACTGAAATTAGCAGGCAAAAGTTTTTTTCTCTCTACTACAATGTTTACTTGCATTTTCCATGCTTTGCAAAATCATAATACCTTTTCCCCTAATAATAATAATTAATAATAATTGTTAATGTTAGAAATACTAGGAGGTGCAAATTCACGAATAACACCAAGACTAATACATTAGTATGGAAGCTTAAATTCAGTTCCAGTTAAGCAGAAACCCAGTCTATTTACCAGATACTATAATCAATTTTAAAATCTCAGTAAAGTTGCACCTGTGTAAACCAGGAGTGATTGTATTAATTTATTGAGCTTATCTAGAGTTTGTACGAATATAGCACAGAAAGGCTGACCTGTGAAATCTGCAGTCTGTAAATAAGCAAACAAATATCCATTGACGTAATTCGAGCTAGAATAAAAAATCAATATTTTGTCCTTTGGAAAATTATTTGGATTTATACAAGCTATTCCCACATTTGTGATGAAGTGGTCAGATGGTTTCATCTGAAAGCATTTTCTTTTTAAAGGGGAAGGGCTAAGTGTTTCACAATTCCAGGACAAGAGTGATATTGACTCACTGGAGAGACTCCAGCAAAGGGCCACTAAGATGATGAAGGGACTGGAGCATCTCTTCTGTGAGGAAAGGCAGAGAGAGCTAGGACTGTTCTGCCTAGAGAAGATTCAAGGGGATCTTTTTAATGTATATAAATACTTGAAGGGAGGTGTAAAGAAAACTAAGCCAGGCTTTTTCCAGTGGTGCCTAGTGACAGGACAAGAGGCAACAGCACACACTGAAATACAGGAGGTTCCCTCCGAACATCAGGAAACACTTTCTTACTGTGCAGGTGACTGAGCACTAGCATAGGTTATGCATAGAGAGGTTATGATGTCTCTGTCTTTGGAGATATTCAAAGGCCATCTGGACATGGTCCTGGGAAGCTTGCTCTAGAGAACCCTGCTTTAAGCAAGAGGGCTAGACCAAATGACCTCCAGAGGTCCCTTCCAACCTCAACCAACCTGTGATTCTGTGATTCATCATGTGAAAAATGTCATCAAACTAAAATGAGTTATCTTTTCTTTGGGTGAGGAAAGTGGAATGTTTTTTCCTTTGGGCTTATCCAAATTATTTTTCCCTCTTTCCTCCATTCATTCGACAAACTGAAAAAATCAGACTGCCCTACTCACAGCATCATTGTAATCTGGTGTCACTACTGGTTCAATTTTTCCTTTTGAAAAATTCCTTAAAATAATTGGCACTAGTGAACCCCCTATTTGACCCATTCTACTTGCATAACAAAAGCAATTTATTCAAGTGAGCTTGTGTGCTCAGCTTGAGTATACATGAACGTGGCAACACAGAGTGGTCTAAAATGATAGAAAGGAACTGCGATTGCTGCAGTGGCCCTGTTCCCTCTGCACTGTTCCTCACACTGTACAGTCCTTGAGCTTATTGGGAATTATTTGCCAGGGATCTTTGCATGTAGTGTTACAAGAATAATGAAGTGATAGCTTGACTAATTAAGACTGGAGTTTATTCAGACAACTTTGTGAGGTTTCAGGATAGATGCATATCCAGATGTTGGGTTTCAGATCATGAGAAGTAGGACACAGGCCAACAGATGGAAGTGGTGTTAACTTTTAACCTGTATTACCATGGTGCTTAAGAGAGCCAGTCCTAGACTGAGGTGTCCATGGCAATCAACACTATACAAAGATTAATAAGATGGTTATATCTGCAAGAGACTACAACTGCAATATAAAGAAAATTATTAACAGATAATAAATGCATATCAAGGAACTAAAAGGAAACAAGGATAAAATATTGATAGAAAGGATAAGCAGTGAGCAATTGACTTAATTCTGTGAAACCCCAGGTTCCAGTATAAATTGGGGA